>NW_015386389.1:29175-54771 GCF_001527695.2 Protobothrops mucrosquamatus
CCTTCTCCTCTCCGCGACTTCCTTTCTAGCAATACTCGATGGTGTTGTGTTAGAGCGCCACCTAGTGCCAGTATATGCTCTCCTCCCCTGCACTCAGGCTTCAGCTCCAGGCAGCATTCGCTCCATAAGACGCACAGACATTTTCCCCCACCTTTTGGGGGAGAAAAAGTGCGTCTTATAGAGCGAAAAATACGGTAAGTCTTAAAAATAAAATAAATAAATAAATAAATAAATAAATAAATAACTGTTGTTGGAGATGTGCAGATTAATTTATTTGCAAAGTTATAAATTCAGATTAGATTTAAGAGCTTGTTTGGTGTAGTGGTAAAGGCATTGGGCTATAAACTGGGAGACTATAAATTCTACTCCAGCTTTAGGCACAATGCTGGCTGGGTGACCTAGAGCCAGTCTCTCTCTTTCAGCCCTAGGAAGCAGGCAATGGCAAATCAATTCCAAAATCATGTCAAGAAAACCGCAGAGACTTATCCAGGCAGTCACAAGGAATCCATGGTAACTTGAAAACACACAAATACACGGACCATTATAAATTAGATCAGAAAATCTCTGCATATACTTTATTTATACCACTGATTGAGAATTATCAGGAGTTTATATTTTAAATTAGAATTACAATTTATTTACTTTTTTCGTATGGTCGCCCATCTCACAACAGAACACTCAAATCAAATCTTTATTATGGTCATAGAGAAGTATAACAGTGGCATTTGTATGTCTGTAAGAACAAGGTCAAGTATATAATTTTGAAGAACTTTTGGAAGTCATAAAAAGATAAACAGATAGCTTTTAATATTGCTGATGAGGGGTCCTTGATGCTCTCTGAGCTTGGTGAATTTCTTGCACATGTTTTATTACCCAACTAGGTAACATCAACAGTTCTAGGGATGACTAGCACTGATGATGTTACCTAATTTGGGTAATGAGACATTTGCAAGAAAAAAACCAAGTTCAGAGAACATCAAGGACCTCACATTTCAATCCTGAGCTATAAATATTCTCCTTTACTGATAATATTGTTGATATTAGGAAAATCCCTTAGTTACCTTATCTCTGTTGCTATTTGAATTTTCTCAGAATCACATAGGCAAAAGCTATTGTATAACATTTGAAGAAGGAAATATATTATGTGTGTGTGTGTGTGTGTGTATACACACACACATCTTCTCTGTTACAGAAATATTGCAGTCTACATAAAATTTCTGAGGGTTATAAAACCGGTCATGCAGTGAGAATAATGACTGATTTATGGTCAATAAGTAGATACTCATAAATAACCTTTATATTTATATTGTATGAAAAGGTATAAAACAGAATTTGTTTATCTTTTGAATATGAAAAAAGAAAAATACAAAAAATCCATGGAGAATTATAAAAACACACCTGATTTATCTTATATTGACTACAAATCATTTTATTTCTCAGCCAACACAATGACATCATCTGCAGACAGAATCATCGCTTAAGCGTTCCTTATACATTTATCCATAAATACATGAAATACACATTGATGTTTTTCTTCCTACACATTGTCAAACCCTTTGCTGTACATACCATTTATTTTTCTTGTTCTGTTATATGCAGTTCTTACTATATTCAGCAACTAACCTTCAATTCTATATTTGCATAAAACATTCCACAGTTCCCTATTCACGAGCTTTTATCATGAGCTTTCCGTAAATCAGCAAATATATAATTTTTCTCATATCCGTATATTTATCAATGAATTGCCAAGAAACCAAAATCAGATGTATCTGATAGTGTATTTTCCACATTTTGTTGCAACCACATTATGTCTACACCAGCTCAACACAACAAATTCACTTATATCAGTGATGGTGAACCTTAGAGACCGAGTGCCCAAAAACTACCCTGCTCCAGCCCCTCCCCACCTGCTTCATCTCCCACTCCCACCCTTCCTGCCCTCAGGGCCACCCACCATCTCCACAGCCCACCGCAGCAGATCGCCCAGGCGGCCCTGCAGTGCCATGGTGGCCACACCCTCTGCCCACGCCTCTCAGCATCATCTGTGCACGACAGGGCATGAGGGCAGAGTCTTGTCCCTGCTGCCTGGCTGCCATGTCCTTGGCTGTACTGTTCTGAATTGGCCGTGCCTGGGGATGACTTTCCTCTGGGGGTGCTGCTGGTGAAGAGGGGGCCATGGGGGGAGGCGGGACTGGGGCAACGGCACGAGTGCCCACAGAGAGGGCTCTGAGTGCTGCCACTGTCATGCGTGCCATAGGTTCGCCACCACTGACCTATATTTTACCACAAGCTCTTTATTATTAAATCTCTCTCTCCCCCTCTCTCTCTTTCTGACATTTGATGCTGATTGTTATAAAAGCCATCTTGCCTTTGTTATTTTCTTCAGTGCTCTCAATTCTTCCTTTTTTGTCTTGTAATATATGTGCATGTGTATTAAAGGTTTTAATAATTGCTTTACATTACTGTTGTTATTCAGCAACACTAGTTTAACTAAGAAATTATCTATCAATCATGTTGGTTCACCCTCTCTTTTACAGGAACTCCCTGCAATTTGAAGTCTTAGACAAATGGTGCCAGGCTGCCAACCTTCCTTTTGGGTAAAGGTAGTTCAAATAGTGGCTCAAGGCCAACTAAAGAACATACTAGAAGAAGCAGATTATGTGGGTCCTTATCAGTCAAGGATCAGATCCAGATATGGGGCACACATGACCCTGTTCACTCCTGGCAATGATCTGTGTTGTGATGTGGTTAAGGTTGGTGTATTATATTGATAATGTTTATTATTACCAATATTATTAATGTTTCTAATTGATATACCTGATAATTTTGATGATAATCAAGTCAATTATACAATATGGTATTCTTGGCTATAATTTGTTTTCAACCACATGGATGAAACTGCATCAAAGCATTAAGAAATGAATATCTATGCACAAAGCAAATTGCTACATGATATTAATTTAGGAAGGCCAAAAGAATCCTTGCATCCAGGAATTCTGATCAAAAAACAATGGTAACTGCTGACCAGATTCCATGTCGTTATACTGGGTGAATTTAAATGTACAGTAAATTCCTCTGCTTAATGCTACAATAATTCCCAAGAATCTTAGCATGTACTGTAACTAAATCACATGGAAGGACTTCATGCAAATGATGTCTTGATACACCAGTATCAAGACATCTTGCCCTTCTTGCCCTTCCATCTTGTCATAGGTAGGCTGCTGTATATCAGCAACAAACTTAAACAACAGTAACAACAAAAACCATTTGCCTCAGTGAAAAATATTAAGGATTAGTCTGATAAAGTTTGTTATGAGGGCAGCATGAAGTATTGGGAAAAAAATAGCAAACTGTCTTATATTAAATCTCACCAATGACCCATCTGCCTAAATATTTTCTGAATAATATGCAGTAGCTTTTCCCAACTTCATGACTTTCAGAAATATTGGAATTTCAGCTCTCATAATCTCCAGCCAGTAGTCTTGGACTTTTCATATGAAAAAAATATATCTGTTGTATGCTGAGCTTTTCATGAAAAGGAAGAGAGAGAGATTTGACTTTAGGGTATTGACAGAAGTATTCACATAAAGCTGAAATATTAATGAGCGGAGTATGAGAAGAACATCAAAGGATGGAAGTCAATGTAAAGGCAAATGACATTGCATGACATAATTGACATGAAGTACATGTTTGTATGATTTGCATGACGACATCATTTTGATATCACCATGGCTTCAGAAGCCAGTGTGTCCAGCCTCAGAACTTCATGAATCACAATTCTCTCTCTTAGAATGAAATCCTGATCCTTAATTATTATATGGATATAAAGTTTAAGCTACAGCAACTAGTGAATCCTCACTACTATTTTTTGCTTGGATTTTATTTTCTGACATATTGTTCTTTAAAATGTAAAGAAAAAAAGACTTTTTTTCTGAAATATTATTTATTGCTCAAAACCTGGAGATGATCAAAGGAATAGAAAAACATCCTATTTTGCTTATCTTTGATTTCCCTTACTAGCTTTATTTCTTTGGGACATCAATAACACTTTTGACATTGTTTGATTGAAGGTGATATGGACTATGTTGTATGAACTCCAGAAGGGGACAGAAAAGACAATTCAGAAAAACCAATGGGATTTTTTTTTGAAGCTAGGTACAAGCTAGTATATGAAATATCACCATAAATAAAAAGCAGCACAAACTATATATTATATGACTGAAGGCAATCACACAATATATATAAACCTGAGATGACAATTGCAAAGCTAACACATTCCAATCACCTACATCCAGCCTCAATAAAACACAAGCAAGGAGTTCAAAATTCATTTGTTGCTGCTTTTCCATCAGCTGACATGTCCTCTGCTGTGTTGTTTTTTTTTTAAAAAAAATCAGCTTTCTAGATGCAACAGATTAACAAACGTGCACCTGCAATGCAAGTGCATAAGCCACACTTCTAGGCATAGGACAAGTTGATAAAATTAGTTTCATGTCTGTTCATTAGCTCCAATTATACCAATTATCTTAAAAATCACTCTGAAGAGAAAAATACACAACACTGTCATATTCACTATAGGTTACGCAGAAGCAGCCAAAAAAAAAGTGAATGCAATCCTAGTCTGCATTAATAGAAGGATAGAATCAAGATCATGTGAAGTAATAGTACCACTTTATAATACCTTGGTAAGACCACACTTAGGATACTGCATTCAATTTTGATCACCATGATATAAAAAGGATGTTGAGACTCTGGAAAAAAATGCAGAGAGGAGTAACAAGGATGATTAGGAGGCTGGAGGATAAAATATATGAAGGATGGCTGCAAGAATTGGGTATGTCTAGACTAGTGAAAAGAAGGACTAGGGGAGACATGACAGCAGTGTTCCAATATTTAAGGGACTGCCACAGAGATGAGCGAGTCAAACTATTTTCCATAGCACTTGAAACATAGGCACATACACACATACAAAGTCATATGGAAGCTGCTTGTCTATAAGGATGACCTTCAGAATGCAGGAATGCAAGGATAATCAATTTTCTCCTGCACAAAATTGCCATTTTGTCTGTGATCAATCACATCCACATGTTTATATACAGTATTATCCCAGATGTACCAGTTATTCTTATAAATAAAAAGATATTTAAAAAGTTGCTAGTAGCAAAAGGCAGTTGACCTTGAATTTCTAAACAAATGGTATAGCTAGGCTTTAATGTCACCAAGTGTGACGTTCTCTTGTAGAAGTTTGCTCACACCATCTTCTATTTTAAAATAACAAGTTTTAATTTTCCACTCTATTTGCTTTCAAGCAAATATTATTATTTTTTGTTTAGATCAAGAGAATGTTCCAGTGATGATTTTAAAAATGATCAGAGAGATAATTGGCAGATTATTCTGTACAAGGCTGAATATAGAAACAAAACAAAGAAGATGTTTGTTCACAATTTAACATGACTATTCTATAGTGTGTGTTGCAATAAATACCCACGTGTTGCAATTAACAATGTTCTCCTTCTATTGTATTAAAAACATACAGTTCAATAGGAACTTTTGAAGGGGAAGTAAGGCTGAACCTAAGATTTTGGGGACCGGATACCACAAAGCCACCTGTTCTTAGGATGAGAGAGAGAGACTGGCCACTAGCCTTAGGAGAAAATAAAAGTCCCATCTCCCAGTTGTCTAGTGCTTTAACCACTACTCTTAATTTTCTTTCTTTCTTTCTTTCTTTCTTTCTTTCTTTCTTTCTTTCTTTCTTTCTTTCTTTCTTTCTTTCTTTCTTTCTTTCTTTCTTTCTCCCTTCCCTTCCCTTCCCTTCCCTTCTTTTCCCCTTCCAAAACATAAAAAGCATATTATTTGATGTAAATTTCATGCTTGAAAATGATTTGTGCTCAATAACTCATAGGAGCAGACTTAATGTCATCATATATAAAGATTACTAAATTAAAATTACATTATATCAAAATTGTGTAAAATGCTGTACAAATATGTTATGCTAAAAATTGATTTTGTGGTGTGCATCTATCATTCTGAATTTGTCTGGGGTTCACATGTCTAGTTTCTCATTTATATAAGGATGCCTTTGATTTAACTAGGCATGTTTGTTCTCTCTCTCTCTCTCTCTCTCTCTCATTATTAATGGGAAAGTTATAAATGTTCCTCAGGCAGTTGTAAAGATTATCTTGAGCAATTAATATGCCAATCAGTTATCTGTATAACATTTTTGGTGGAAGACAATTCTACTTCTAGTTCCAAATGTATGAATGATCAATAATGTCAACTCTGAATTCTAATGAAAAATATTTTTATGTCTTTTCATCTTTCTACTTAAACAACATTCTTGGTTTTTTTCCCCTTTACCTTGAATAATGCTTGTTCAGTATCCTTTATAATAATCAATATCCCTATTAAAGTTTCCAAAGCTGAGCAATACTGTTGTAGCCTGTACAATGATTTTTGGCAAATATTTTTGGATTCTTCCTTCAATATCGTGGAGTACAATTCATTTAGCCCCTGTGATTTAAACTTATTCTGCTTGTATGGAGTTTAATATTAAAATCTCATAAATACCCAAAGGGGCACCATAGAATAACAGGACTAAAGCTTTGGCTTTTCATAATTTAATGACAGATAGGACAGAATTGTTTCCATGCCAGTTTCTGAAAATAACAGAACACATCCCTCTTTCAGCCTCTAATGTTAATACTTAATTCTTTCAGGCTCCATGCAAGTTTATACCACTTAAGCTATATAAATGTATAACACAGTGAAGTGAACTGAACTGAAGTGAAGTGAAATGAAGTGAATGAAGTGTAGTGAAGTGAAGTGAAGTAAAAAGTTCTTGGCAAAGCAAATCCTTGGGGAAAATCTTCTGGGTTCATCTTACTTTGAACAATAGGTTTGTATCCACCTCAAAAAGGGAAATTGATGAAAAACCGATGCATAGGGGTGTATCAGTTGATGGTAACATTTAAAAAAATTCTTGCAATCTTCTTTTAGCATTGCAGTGGGAATAAGAGTAAAATTATATTTTCTTTTGTTGCTAAGATTGAGAAATACTGATCTAAAACAAATCTTCTACTCTATCCTTATCTCATTAAAAAAAAATCTGGCATCTTCCATAATATATTGTGGGTATGCTGTTAAGTTTAAGGCATTTAAAGGATTTGACAAAGATCCATTCTAATGAGCAACTAGTTAAGTGTGGCATATTCACTGGCCATATAGCTGGATCAAAATACATATAAGGAGAATTTTTATGACACCACAAATAGCACAGAATTATTTAGGACAGCATACAAACACTGAAGACAAATATCAGATTCAAATTGTGTGGATTTTATCAAGACACATGACAGGTAGTAAAATAGGCAGAAGATTAGGTATAGTATTTGTCAACAACTATTCCTCCCAAACATTTTATAGCTTTTCATTCCCATCTCCACTAATCTCTGTGAATAGTAAGAACATTTCACAGAATTACTTTCAATATGTGGATTTGTAAGTGAAGTAATTGTATGCAGCAAGAAAGAGCTGCTGAAACCCGAGGTAATTTATACTAGCTGTATTTTTTTTTAAAAAAATAGATTTTTTTAACAAAACAAAAATGCATTTTTTTAAAAAAGAAAACAATAACAAAACAGAGGCATTGAAAATGGCCGAATTGCCAAAAAGATCATTGGCAGTTCCCTCCCTCCCATCCAGGACATAGCACAGAAGCGTTGCTTGAGCAGGGTCCATAAGATTATCTGGGACACTACACATCCTCTTCACGACCTGTTTTCCTTGTTACCTTCTGGGAGGAGGTTTCGTGGTATCCGAAGCAGAACATCCAGATTCAGCCAGAGTTTCATTCCATACAGCATTAGCCTTGCGAACTCTCAAGCTTCCTCCTTCCGTTTTATATTCAAGATGGACAATATTTAATATTTATTTGCTACATATATGTAGGGATGTGGGTCTATACATATGTTGTTCATAGTATGTTTAGGTGTGTGTCATGTATGTGTTTCACTTTGAGAGCGGGCAACTAAATTTCATTTTTGATGTGTGCATCGTGCCCACAGTATAAAAATGACAATAAAGATTATCTTATCTTATCTCATCTCATCTCATCTCATCTCATCTCATCTCATCTCATCTCATCTCATCTCATCTCATCTCATCTTATCTTATCTTATCTTACCTTATCTTATCTTATCATCTTATCTTATCTTTGAACCTGCATCTCTAAAATCTCCATGTATTTTCTTTCCCCAATGTAAGGATAAATTTGAACCTCATGTAGGAATTTTCCATATGACTCTCATAAATCTCGATTGAACAACTTCAACAAGGGGCACTTTCTTTAATACAAATTATTTTTTAAAAACAAAAAAACAAAAAACATACAGTATATAACAGCTTCTCCAGAGTTGATATTCTTGAAAATTTAAAAACTCAAGGAAAATTATTTGGCTTTTTAACTTCATCAATCTCTTTTGAATGTTTTACAGCACAAGTGTCAAACTTGATCACATCACATGACACATCGTGACGTAGCGTGACTTTTTTGCCTTTGTGGAGTTGGGGTGGGCGTGGCCTGCATGTGACATATTTAGCCCATGGGCCGCCAGTTTGATACCCCTGCGTTACAGTAGCCAGTTGTTTTTGTTTCAGCAATCTGTTAAAATAAGATAATTCTTAGATATTATTTAGAAGTGAAGTTACCTTGGAGTTGCCTTTACTTGTTTCTTTTGAAGGGCAGACAGACAGGCAGGCAGGCAGGCAGGCAGATAGACAAGACAGATTTTGTACCACACAGATTACTGTCATCATTAAAATTGCCCAATACCAATCATATGTTTTCATTTCTTCATGTTGGTGGATTTGTAAGTGAAGTGACATGTATTTTGATCTTTAGAGTCAATGTGTAATTACGCTTTTTATTTGAAAGCTTTTACGCTCGCCATTAATTGTATGCTAAGGATCATAACAGAAAAAAGAAATTTGCTATATTACTCCAGGCCACATTGTATTTTAGTTTTTTTGTTGGTTGGTTTGTTCCATAGCTTTAATATACAGTAAAGCTTATCCTCATGATCTAAAATTCCAACTACACGGTAAATCCCAATAGAACCATGAAGTTCTTGACCTCAGATATAAATGAAAGGGCTAAAATATACTTTCACTGATGTAGCAGCCTTAACAGCACTTCCTTTGAATCCCCTAACTAATTTTGCAATGGTCTCAGAACCCTACATAGTCAGCATTTACTTTGGTGAGATGTTCTACCATCAGCTATGAGGAAAAGGAGATTCAACAATATAGTCAATCACTGTAGTTGAATTAATTATGTCTGATCTTCTGAGCTGTTCCTTTTAATTGCCATTTAAGCCAGCTAATCTCCCCTATCTCCCCTACTGCTCTGTTGACTTGGATGAGGTACTTGGATGAGGTACTGAGATGCTTTATGAATGGGTTGGATACTTTAAGATGACCTCTCAAGGGTTGTGAGGGTCAAAACCTGAAGGTAAGCTTAGTGAAGATGCAGATGAAGGGATCAAAAAAGACTTTAAAATGTTCCCGTATGCATTTGAATAGGTCCTAAAACTACTCTCTTCCAAGAAAAACTCTGGCTGGAAACGTGGGTTGACCTGGAAACCAAGGTGAAAGTTGATACAGAGTTCTCAGTCCTCAGAACAAGTGCTGTCTGGGAACTTTCATGAGTGGCTTTGTTTAGCTTTGCTGAATCTTTGGACAGCCTTCAATGTGACCACTGAATGTTTGTCATTGAAATTCCTCTTCTTTTTTCCATCTGGATAAATAAACAGGCCTGGCAGAGAAGTGCAGGTTGGCCCTTTGGTTCCTGGGAAGTATTTACTCTGTGTTGTTGAAAAAGACTCTTGAGAGTCCCTTGGACTGCAATGAGATCAAATCAGTAAATCCTAAAGGAAATCAACCCTGACAGTTCCTTGGAAGGACAGACCATAGAACTGAAGCTCAAATATTGTATCCACCAAATGACAAGAGACAACTCAGAATAACAGAGTTGGAAGGGACCTGGGATATCTTCTAGTGCAGGTACTCCAAATAGTTCTGATACTCATTGGAAAAGATCTTGATGTTGGGAAAGATTGAAGGCAAAAGAAGAAGGGGACAGCAGAGGATGAGATGCTTGCTGTAGATTGTGTCATCAACACAACCAACACGAATTTGGACAAACTCTGGGAGACAATGGTCCATGGAGTTGCAAAGAGTCGGACATGAGTTAGTGACTGAACAACAGTCTGAGTTTCTTTATAATGTTTTTCTGCAATTCTACACTGAAGTCATGTTTGTTAATTGAGTCATCACATAATTTCTTCAACTTCATCTCTCTGGTTATCTACATTAAGGGACCATTTGTCTTCTGCAGTATGTCCATTCCATTCAATTGGGCAGAGTCAGCATACTTTGTGTCTCATTGATTAAATATTGTCACCTGATGGGTGTTGTACTTTTTGACCTCTGGAATTTTATCCTCCCAAACATCCATGCGGCTTGCACTCTGATCTTGTTTAAGCGAGTCCCTAAAATGTACGTCTTCCTCCAGCCCTGGACTAGATGTTTGGCACCTATAAGATGATTGACCTACATATATGAGTTTGGTACTTTTTCCAGAGTGTTCTTTTTTTGTATTCTTTTTTATCATGTTCCTCATATAGTATGCCTTCCAGATTGGTGATGGAGTTGGGAGTCTTATAATTTCAATTAATAATCAATCTAGATATCTTTTCATTTTCCTTCCTTTTGCCTTTTGCATCTATTTTAAAACTGCTACTTTTGTTTTATCTGATTTGTGTAAATTATTGCTGCCTTTTTGGTCTAAGGCTGTAGATCTCCTAAACAAATCAGGTTGTAAAAGAATTTGGCATGGATCTTGATGGGTCTTTTTTGTTTTTGCTTCTAGTTGATACAAGATGAGATAAATGTTGGAATGCATTCTGCCTATCATTTATCTTATCCCAAGGGGATTACAGTAAAAGCATACAAAGATACTTTTTTTAGTGTACAATAGGATTTGTTTTCAGGGTCAGTCCAACAGGGACTGGTTTGCAAATAAAAGCTTTTGGTTAATAATACTTAATACATGCATCCCAGAGTGAACATGGATCTCAAAAAGGCAGCCACACATGCCTCAGAGAAAATAGTTGGGTTTTTTTAGAGGAACAACACAGCAAAAGCCTGTCAATGAGAAAATAGCATCGGAGGACAAAGTAATCATTGGGGAAACAGCATTCATTTAAGCTGTATTGAGGAACAATCCCTGAGGTCCAGAGATGAGACAGCATGTGGAATGCAGTTTTAGGGGGGGAAAAACACAGCAAATATAATAGGTCTTCCCTAAAGAAAAAGATTTAGATAGGTAGGGTGGTAGTGTTCTTGTACATGTGCTTTAGCTTTGGAAGTTAGAAGTGTTGCAAAAGAAGAAGGTAGAGGAAAGATCAATAACCACTCTATGCTTAATAGATAGATAGAGGGGAGGCGAAAAAAGATTGAGAATAATAGATAATAGACGAGAAAAGGTGATTGCATAAATTAGAAAAAAATGTGGGTGTTTTTTTTTTGCCAAAGAAACTTAAAATCTATTTCAGTTTGAATCTTCTGAATATATATACAGTATATTACCCTGGTTATTTACTTTGCCTAAATAAATTATTTATTAACTCAACTGACAGGTAAAATCTAAATGAACTTAAAAGTTATTGTTCTTTCTTTTAGACTGCAAAACAAAAACAAAATTACCTTATTTTCCAGTTATTCATCACAGTTATTTGAAAAAATAACAATATGCTTAGACCACTAAAATGCACAATTGCTAAAAGTAAATGAAGCAAAGCACATTGAGACAAGAACTAACAACCAGCATACCTTACAGTAGCACTGAGAAAAAAATTAATTCCCAATTATAGCATACAGAGAAATCTTTCTTACATGAGAACTACTGGTGTGCATCCGGGAAAAGTTACTGAATTATTAAAATTAATTTTATAAATCATAAAATGATTTACAATTGAAATTAAATGAAGTGGATAAACTAATGCTCGTATTTCTGCTCCTATGAATATTTGATATTAACTGGCCAAATTGCACTTGTCATTTATAAAATTAACTTTAGATAAAATGAAAGGCTTGGTTGCAAACAGACAAATCTAGAACTTTGCCAACCACATAGATCCTCAGCACAGATTTATAAAAATATACATCTACCTCAATTGGTATTATGTATTATTTTTTCATATTTTCTTAGTGGCTTGGTGGAAAATAAAACCAAGAACTCTGAAAATTATGAATAAACAATCAAAACCTATTGTAGTAAACTGAATTATCAATGTGATACTTTGGCTATGGTCTGGAGCAATTACTGCATTTGTTTTATAGCCATATTAAAATTGACCTTCTTTAAAACCACAGTGAAAGGTCTTTGAAGAATTAGACAAAATTATGGCTTGCTGAAATAACTTTCTCTGTTTGTGCAACTATTGGGGGTTAGTGTGCTTTTTATATTAATTACTTATGGAGATTCTTTCCTTAATATGCTTGCTTTTCCTCTACAATTGTATGTTTGTACAGTTAACTGTTTATACCCTTAATTGTAGAAAATTAGTCTGAGGTTAATCAAATACTATAGTTGTTGATCTGTAGAACAGAATATCTATATACTGTATGCTTTCTAAACTAATCCATTTTTTTTCATTTTTACCCTTTTAACAGAAATTTCAAAGTTGAGTGAATAATCATTACATTATCTTATGTTGCCTGATTCTTTTTAAGTGCACTGAAATACAGAGTCAACATTATTGTTTATTGCATCAAAGCTGCATTATTCAAACTAGTTCGGGATTTTGTTTATCAGATTCAATTCTAATTCACAATTCTTAAAGATCATCCTGAGAAAAGAAATATGTGTAAGATATAAATGAAGCCCCAAGAGAGAAAGAAATCCCCAAATGAATATAAAGTACAAATCTGATCATACTTTATGAATTTTTTTTTTTTAAAAAAAAAAACTTTTCTGTGTACAAATCAGTATTCTTAAAATTTATCCTAAACTAAGATTAAGAAAATACCACTCAGATCAGCTCACTGCAATTATTATGGTTAGCAATTATTATGGGACTTGGAGAGTATGCAGTTCTTTGTAAAATCTATAAGCTACACTGAGTGTTCAGGACACTTTTTTTTACCAGTAAGGAAAGAAATATACAGTAAGTAAGCATGGTATATAACTGTTGATGTGAGAGAATCTCTTCAGATATTATCTATTATTGTAGAAGTAGAAGAACAAGCAAAACCTGGACCCTTTTCAGTTAGGGTTCAGAATGGGTTGTGGATCTGAGACAGTATTGATCACATTCTTAGAGGACCGCTGGTTGGAATGGGATGTGGACAATATGACCTCTCAGTGGCACTCAAAGACCTCAATCATGGTATTATTCTGCACAGCTACAAGAACTGGAGTTGGACAACGCTGTGCTATGAAATAATAGAAAATACCCTGTAGATTTTGGCTGTGGTTTGTTGTTCAAGCTTGCTTCAATATAATTTCTGAACATTTCGTTACCAAACTAGGTAACATCAGCAGCAGGATTTTCTTGTCCTGTTTTCCTTAGTTTATTGTGCTGTATTGGTTTTCCTCCTTCCTCCAGGTTCAGTTGCTCTCAGTGTTGAGATTGATACCAAAGATCAGGGGTCTTCAAACTTGGCCCTTTTATGATTTGTGGACTTCAACTCCCAGAATTCCTCAGCCAGGCATGCTGGCTGAGGAATTCTGGGAGTTGAAGTCCACATGTCATAAAAGGGCCAAGTTTGAAGACCCTGCCACAGATCCTACTATGTGGATTGCCCCAAGGCTCAGTACTCCCTCCTCTTCCTATTTAACATTTACTGTACATGAGCCCACTGAGTGAGATGATCCGATGGGTTTAGCCCTTACTCTCTTGAACATTCTGAGAGATTAGGATGACCCCAATTCTAATGATTTTTGTAAGGCCATGGAGACTTGATGGATACCTGGATCTGAGGGCCCAAATGCGTTAAGAGCTTGGTTTCCTGGCTGTATAACATTTATGGCAATAGCTGTACTTGGCAACTATATCTATTTACTTTGCATTATTTTTATTGGGTTTTTTTGGATATATTTTATGATGCATGCAGTCACTTGCTGAAATGGACAGCTGTAGAATGCAAATCAATCAATGAAAGCATTTATCTAAACAGTAACTAAGGATGTTCTGTTCTTCTAAGTTGGATCTTAGAAATGCTTTATGTAAAGTTCTAAACTATTTTGTGCATATTAATTTTAAAAGTATTAGCAAGTATTATCTTACTAAAGCCTTAGTAAGGCCACACCTGGAATACTGCATCCAGTTTTGATTCTCACATTACATAAAGGATGTTGAGACTTTGGAAAAAGTGCAAAGAAGAGCAAGTAAGATGATTAAAAGCCTGAAGACTAAAACATATGAAGAACGGTGGCAGGATTTGGGTTTGGCTAGTCTAGGGGTGACATGACAGCAGTATTCCATATTTGAGGGGTTGCCACAAAAAGAAAGGGGTCAACTTATTTACCAAAGCATCTGTAGATAGGACAAGAAACATTAGATAGAAATTAATCAAAGAGAGAAGCAACCTGGAACTAAGGAGAAACTTCCTAATAGTGAGAACAATTAACCAATGGAACAGCTTGCCTTCAGAAGTTGTAGGTGCTTCATCACTGGAGGTTTTTAATAAGAGACTGGGACAGTCACTTGTCTGAAATGGTACAGGGTCTCCTGCTTGAGCAGGGGGTTGGACTAGAAGATCTCCAAAATCCCTTCTAGCTCTATTCTGATTGATTGATTATAATGCTGTCAATTAACCCAGAGTATGGAATCTTAATTTCAAAAGCAATTATAATTTAAGAAGATTGTATTAGCAATATTCATTCCTGTTTATGATTCTGAAACAATTCAATTATATTTTGCAATATTCCATTTTTTGTTTTTTTTAAAAAAAGGACAAACAATGCATTTTTCATCATTTAAATGGTTGAGATGCGTGAATATTTAGAAGTTATTGGTAGGCAAATTTTCATGTACTTTTTAAAGATTAGAAATCATTTGGGCATAGACAATTCCCCTCAACTCTTGTTCCACTTTTCTACTACTCTTCTGGTGCCACACACACACATGCACGCACGCGCATGCACACACACACACACACACACACACACACACACACCATTTAATGGTTATGTGGCACTTCTCAATTTGGTCCAGTGTTTAAAGATACAGAATTAAGAATATGAAAACCTGATTTTTATTCATGCCATAGTCATGGAAGATGCACTGTGACTTTGGACCAGTCGCTATGTCTTAGCCCTTTACAGAAACAATGGCAAAGCATTTCTGAAAATTTTGCCAAGAACGTTAAGACTGACCTGGAGGGACAACATTTTTTTCAGTGCCACTGTAACTTTCAACGGTCATTAAACAGACTGTTGTAAGTCAAGGACTACCTGCACTCTCTTTGTACCATTTATCTAGCACAGGGGTGTCAAACTCACTGCATCATGTGACATGTCATGATATATCATGATTTTTTCCCCTTGCTGGAGGTGGGATGGGTGTGGGTTCTGCATATGCATCCTGCCCATGGGCCAGCAGTTTGATACCCCTGATCTAGCCAGTGCTGTATATTAAACTCAGCATTCTTACACTCTCTAAATTATGGGTTTGCATCTTCCTCCTCCTCCTCCTCCTCCTCCTCCTTCTCCTTCCTCCTCTTCTTCTTTAAGAAGAAGAAGAAGAAGAAGAAGAAGAAGAAGAAGAAGAAGAAGAAGAAGAAGAAGAAGAAGAAGAAGAAGAAGAAGAAGAAGAAGAAGAAGAAGAAGAAGAAGAAGAAGAAGAAGAAGAAGAAGAAGAAGAAGAAGAAGAAGAAGACTTAACAATATTCTAATGCAAAAGTTGGGGAAAATATAGAGAGCCAATTTGGTGTAGTGGTTAAGGCATCAGGCTACTTCTAGCCTTGCTGGGTGACCATGGGCCAGTCACATTCTTCCAGCCTCTCCCTGGGAAACATGCATGGCAAAACATTTCTGAAAAACATTGTCAAGAAAACTTTAGGGATATAGCCAGGCAGTTGCCAAGAGTAAAAAAAACAAACTGACTTAATGGCATGTTTGATTCCTCACACACACACACACACACACACACAACACACAAAATAAAATTTGGAAAATACAGCAGGAACAGAATAATAAAGTTGAAAGGGACTCCCTTCAGTCTTACAGATGTTCTTGCAAGAATTTGCAAGATGTCCTAATAATGCCTGCCCTAATTAACAACCATGATAGAATATTAACCCATCTGGTCACCTATGAACTTCAGGAAAATTACCACATTCTGATGCATAAGTAGGGCTTCCTTGACAAACTTATTCACTGGCATTTTATTGTAATTCTATAGTTTATTGTGTCCGATTAAGTATAAATATAAGGATCTCCCCCTCCTTCTGTGAGTCATTTGGTCTTCATCTCTAATCCAAATTAACTAAGCTAAGCTAAATACAAAAAATATTTGTCCTGTTCAGCTAGGCCAGCCATAGAATTCAGTTTACCAGAAAATAAATATTTATTGTTAGCCTTTCTTCTCCCATGCATGTCTCTGTGTATTGTTGTTGCTGTCATCATCCTTGCCAAGTGAATACATTTCCAAATAAAACACTGGAGTACAATCACACATCATTTTATTTTCAAAGAATGTGTTTAGGATTTGCTTGGGGCTCAGAAGTGTTCCTGAAAATTCAGGATGATGCTTAGTTTTGAAGCATTCAGGCAAGAAGATAACATATTTTTTTTTTTTATTATTTTGGTTTTGCAGTTGATTTGCTAGTGAAAGTTGAAAACAGTATCAGGAAAATCCAGAGAAGTGTACGTATGTATGTATGAATGAATGAATGAATGAATGAATGAATGAATGAATGAATGAATGAGCACTCACTTACCCTATCATCATTATCATAACTATACCATATTTCAACTATAACTTCAGGAATAATGTAGGAAAGGGAAAAATTCTTTCATAGGACAAGAACAAATGTGACTTTGTTTATTTATTTTTTTCATGTAACAAATCATAAGAATCACAAGGTATTTCAGTGCATCTACCGACAGCCACATAATGAACATCCCATCAGTATGAAAGTCAAAATGGAAATGGCAGAGTAGTGGCGGAATCAAGTACTGAGAAAGATTTCTAGCTAAACTAAATGAACATCCATTGAAAGAAGCAACCATTACTGCTCACTGAAGCAGGCAAATATTAAAGGCAAATCAGGCTCTATCTCCCTGTGTGTGAAGGTCTCTGTGTTTGTGTTTAGGGAACAATATAGAAAGTTTTTGCTTTAATACCTCTAAAGTTATTGCAAGATTGACTGTATTGACAATATGAAGTATTTTTGGTTCAGTGTTTCAGTCATTCAACCATGCCCTCTTCTCCAACTCCAGGGACCACTGACCCTTTCACACATTTTCTATTTCATTTTTATTTCTCTGCAAGAATGAGGCAACATTTCTCCCATTTAGGCTGTATACAACTTCCCCCCTTCCCTTGGACAGATTTCTTCAGCTTTGGTTGGCTTGTTTGTTTGCACTTCTTCAAACTTCCCCCTGCCCCAAATTTACTGATCAGCTCCCTTCTGTCATAGTGTTTTAGCTACATTAGGAAATGCACCATCTCTAATCAGAGCCTAGCGGGAATTGTGTTATGGTCTCTCTGTGATTTCCTTTCATTTTACTCACAAGTATTTTAACAGGAATAAACAAAAATCTTCAGGGGAATGAGAGAAGCATTTACTTTTACAAGGCAGAGAATAATCAGTCCAGATTGTTATTGGCAACCGTATGGACGACTCCTTTTGAAATCAGGAATCGGCCTACAAAAATTGCTTTCTTAGTCATAAACACATTGGCAAAGGGCAACAAGCAACACAGACTTTACTGAACCAATCCTGCTGTGTGTTGGCCATCAGTCAGGCTCTTTACAGAACTGACAAGAGAGCTGAGAAGTATCAACAAAACTCAGAAAATAAATGAGACCCCTTTTTCTTCAGCTATTTAACAAGGTTCAAAGTTTTGTCTCAGTTGCTCTTATACAGCCCGATATAGTGTTGCATCTGACAGCTTACAAAAGCAGTCCACAGTAAAAGGAACTTAATTATCCTTTCCATCAGTCTCCAGTTATGAAACGTGGTCTTAGCGTTGTGCTCAAATATTTCCTATTATTGTTTTCCCCCTTAAGAAAAGTTCAGGGGTCTTTCACGGAAATTCAAGGCAATGTGATCAGATCTTCACTGAATAGTTATTATGTAGGGTTGTCATATTGCCATCCAGAATAATTCATAGTTACAAGGTACTTGGGCTAAGTTCTTAACAACCCAGCCCTGTTTTTAAAGGCAAAAAAGTTGTTGCACTATGGCATGATAACAGTGGGACCCATTTCTGATTAATTATTTACCATTTCTATTTCCACGGGAAAAAAGCTTTATGCATTTATATAACATTTATATATTTTAATTGTGTGTGTGAAAGAGAGGAGCGAGATAATGATGAAGATGATGATAATGTTAATGATGTTAATAATTTATATAACCATCAGAAACCATGACTCTTGGGTTCAAGACATCAGGTCCATGTCATTGAACATACAACATAATACCCTAATCTGTGAAAAGGGATAACACATTTAAGAGCAAAGGAACTGAAGAGGAATAAATAGAAAAGCACTGGGTACCTGTTTGGGGACACATATTAAGTCTGAATTAACCCCCACTGGGGACTTGACAACTATGGGGTCTTGCTAAAATGTAGGCTGTGGGATGATACCTTATGAATGGATAAAATGAAGGTATTTATATGCTGATAAACCTGGGCCCTTGAGCAGTGGTGGGATTCAAATATGTGAACAACTGGTTGTCTATGTGGATGCTGCTTTCTGAAGTCCATTCTGGGCCTGGGCAACAAAAAATTAGCTTCCGGTTCTGCCGAACTGGTACGAACCAGCTGAATCCTACCACTGCCCTTGAGGTACATTGTAGTGAATAATCTCAATGCATAAAAATAAGTTCTTCAATGATAATGGGGAATCTAAAACACCAAATAAATTTCTGATGTCAATGATAATGTTATGCCACAGGAAACCAATTGTCCATTCTTGACATTTCACGACTAGGAAAATATATCCAAGGAAGGTGATATAGAAGCAAGTTTTCAAGCCATACAAATGAGCTCCATTCACAAATGTTTTGGGGTATATGGCCCCTTTCCTATTTTTGCCATTCTAGTAATTGATTTCTGAGGGGGAGAATTTATTTTATTCATTTTTACAATATAAAAATGCTAATGTCTTCATAAAAGTGGAAGAATTTGGCATAGGTGAAAGTGAATCTGGCAGAAATTATATCTAATTTCCTTTTTATAGCTTTAGATAAAACACCAGCCACAAAATCTGATAATTTCAATATTTCAGGTGTAGATTGTTGTATATTTGGAGCAATTATTTTGTGGTGAAAGTTTTT
This sequence comes from Protobothrops mucrosquamatus, assembly GCF_001527695.2. Lineage (NCBI taxonomy): Eukaryota > Metazoa > Chordata > Lepidosauria > Squamata > Viperidae > Protobothrops > Protobothrops mucrosquamatus. The sequence continues at coordinate 48,751 of NW_015386389.1, forward strand.
TTTTTCTAGTTGAGAACAGAGACTGTTTGCAAAGCTTATGCTAACAATCAAGAGGGAAAAAAACCTGAAATCCATCACCTACATTTTTGCAATTACGTACACTGATCCTTTTAAAAGGTCTCAACACAAATTGATTGTATCGTAGGTCTTCAATATGAAATATTTACATAGACTACTTTCTTGTGTCTTGCAACCATATTTGTCTTTAAAAAAAAACATTATCTCAGGAGCTATTACTTATTTCAGTACATGCTTCCTTTTTTAATGTAGTCAAAGACTCCAGAGTGAACATTAAAAAAATGTTTCTTAATTCATTAATTTTCATACGTTTTAAAAAACCCTATGTCTTGAAAATTAATCGGAAATATTTTGTGAGTATAATCAGCCTGTCAGTATCGTGATATAATGCATGTGAAACTGATTCTCAATCATAAATACATTGGACCAGACAATGATTAAAAAAAAAACAACATTAAAATTATGGGTAAATGTTTTAGTTTTTTTGTTCCCAAGAAGTTCAGTTTTGGAGATAGCCCTTTTATCTTCTCATTGTTTTGATTCAGTAACTCTTAGATCGCTATCAGGATTGAAAGCAAAATGTGTTATTGATTGCAATAAAAAGTTTCCCTTGTTGCTGGAATCGTTTTCTTTATACTTGATATAATAGGAGGTAGACTTAAACTGAAATTGTGTTATTAAAACTATATCAATAATCATGTCAGCTCTCCAGAAAAGATCCACCTGCATCAAAATCGCTCAGAATGGTGCCATTTACCTGCAGTCATATATTGATTTAGTATTATTAGGAGCCTGATTGATGTGAAGCCAAGATACATTCAATTCTATCCTAACATATTTTTTTTCTACTGCAGATCTTTGTAGGAATGTCTCTAGGTCTAGAATGTCATTTGATGGGATTCATGATTTATCCAGAACATACATATAGGGAGCATGCTTTATTAATAATGTACGCATAGTAGTTAGACAAAAAACATAAATTGTGATTTTTTTTATACTATACATTAATTTTAAGTAAGTGCTGCTTAATATCAGCAAGTGACAATACTTGTTTTAACTTACATGGGCTGGGAAGCCTAAGCAAGGTCTGACTGAAGTTGTGATTAGATGGGAAATTTCTAAAGAAAAGCAGTGCTGGAGACTGGTTTGGAAAATTGAACATCAGACAAGGAAAGTAGTAAATAAATTGTCTACTGCTGCCAAGAACACTTCCTATAAATATCCATGGAATCACTGTGATTAATGCTTTACTCAACACGATGTAAAAAAGATGTTGAGACTCTAGAAAGAGTACAGAGAAGAGCAACAAAGATGATTAGGGGACTGGAGGCTAAAACATATAAGGAACGGTTGCTGGAATTGGGTATGTCTAGTTTAATGAAGAGAAGGACGAGGGGGAACATGATAGCAGCGTTCCAATATCTCAGGGGCTGCCACAAAGAAGAGGGAGTCAAGCTATTCTCCAAGGTGCCTGAAGGCAGGACAAGAAGCAACGGATGGAAACTAATCAAGGAGAGAAGCAACCTAGAACTAAGGAGAAACTTCCTGACACTTAGAACAATTAACCAGTGGAACAACCTGCCTCCAGAAGCGGTGAATTCACCAACACTGGAAATTTTTAAGAAGAAACTGGACAGCCATTTGTCCGAAATGGTATAGGGTTTCCTGCCTGAGCAGGGGGTTGGACTAGATGACCTCCAAGGTCCCTTCCAACTTTATTATTATTATTATTATTATTATTATTATTATTATTATTATTATTATTATTATTATTATTATTATTATTATTATTATTATTATTAAAAGAACTTATACCTTTTTTAAAAAAACTTGGATTAAGTGTAGTTAGTCTTTGGCTTACGAATGCAATGGAGCCCAAAATTTTTGTTGTTAAGTAAGAGAGTTGTTATGTGACATTTGCCCGATTTTATGACTTTTCTGGCCAGAGATAATCACTATAGCTGTTAAATTAGTAACATGGTTCAAAAGTGAATCTGGCTTGCTCCATTGACTTTACTTGTCAGAAGGTTGCAAAAGTTGATCATATGATCCTGGGACACTGCAAATATCATAAATACATGCCAGTTGACCATGGGGATGCTGCAAGAGTTGTAAGTATGGAAAAGGTCATAAGTCACTTTTTTGAGTGCCATTGTAATTTTAAACGGTCACTAAACAAATGGCTGTAAATCAAGGATTACTTTTATTCTGCCTTTCAATGAAGCTTTGGTCTTAGGAATGCAAGGTTTGAAGACAAACTAGGCTTCCATTCTCTCAGCCATCTTTCATGTCTTAATAGCTTGTTACCTCCTTATAACTTCCACAGTAAGCAGTGCTAATTGAATTTCACTCACCAGACCACTGAAAAATCATTATTTTCTGCCACATCAAACACAAAGATGCAGATTATGGTGTGTGTGTCTGTGTTTTTCTCTTTCTTTCTCATGATTTCAATGGCAGGTACTGTTGGCATTGTATCAGTCAGATTTTGCCAGAGGCTTGTTAAGGATTTTCAAAATGGAAAGTGTTCCTCTGGCTGACACTCTGCTTGAAATTTTTTCAAGGTATCTTGCAATGCAGTGATTGAGCCCTACAGTACAAGTGTCAAGCATGTCTGAGCTTATTTAGGGAAGTTAGTAAATATCTTTTAACAACAGAGAAACACAGAGAATGGAATTTTCTTCGCCATAAATTTGTAGCCGTTTGCTATTTCTCAGGAAGTATTCTGGCTCTGTTCGGTAAGAGATCTGTTTACCTTTTCATACAGATAAACTAATCTTTCCCTTTGGGGATATATTTTTTTCCCAGAGTGTTAGTTTAAAGATGGAATCTTTTTTTATTTTTCTCTCTTCCATTAATTCTACGGTCTTCGGTGTCTGACTGCAAGTAAACCACCTTGATAAGGGTGTTTTATTTCTGCTCAGGCAGCCAGATAAAATATTTGTCAACCAAAGATAATATTTCTGCGGTTAACTATGCAATAACATTGCAAAAATGTCTGTGTTTTAGAAGACTTCAGAAAATGCAGAAATTAATGCTGTGTAGGAAGGCAGAAACCAAACTATAACTAAAAGATATTGAAAGATAAGTAAGCACACTTTTGCCTTTGATTTTCATTTACACTAATAAAGTGCAACAGAGATCTGTGGATCATATCAATCAGATGAATTTGGGGTTGTTATTATTGAAGTTGTTTTTAAATAAACAGGCCCTTAAAGTGCCATATCCATAGGTTCAGTAATATACAAAGCTTTACCAAAGCTTTTCTGATCAAATTATTTGTTATGTAAATCCTTCAACACAGATTTTTCAATGTATCTTTAGTTGTTATAAGCATTTTTTCTTGGCCTAATCCAGAATATTTGGGCAAGGGTCCAGAATCTGTTATTGTATTTTCCCTCTGCATTTTTTTAAAGATGAAAGTGTTAAGTCAATGACATACTGCATTTAAAATATTGAGAGAAAATAACCAAAGATAATATATTTCTGTCTCTTTTAGCTTTGGAATTACAAGATAGCATGCTAATAATCAAGAAAAAAAAATATTTTTTTTAAAAAAAATATAAACCATCATTTGATATATTCGTCTAGTAAAGTCATAAGATTTGTTTTTCTCACCATGCACATGTATACATAATCCGAACTAGACTGTGTTATCTCTCTGTGAGTATATGCATAATTCTGTATTTATTTATTTATTAATTATTTTTGTCATATTTATGTAGTGTATATTGGAGGTGGTGACACTTTGAAAGTTGTATGGAACAAAATTTAATTTTATTGTATGCCAATTAATGTACATTCAAAGTGACAATAGAAGTTATTATTCTATTCTATTCTATTCTATTCTATTCTATTCTATTCTATTCTATTCTATTCTATTCTATTCTATTCTATTCTATTCTATTTTCTATTCCTAGTCTAGTCTAGTCCAGTCCTAAATTACTAGCGTATGGAAGTGTCTTTACACCAAGGAATTTATGTTTGGAACAGGTGAATTATTCAATTCAATCTTTTTTGTTTGTTTGTTTTAATCTCTAGTATGTTACCTCATTTTTGAACCAGTTATGAAAGCAGCACTGTTTTAAAACAAAATGAAAATGAAGACCAAGGCTAGAATACAGATAAAAACATTCAGATCAAAGGAAACAAATATACAGCAAAATATTTATACTTTGATATGTTATGTGTGCTAGAACTCCTCATGATTTCAAATTATTATTATTCCTGTGTTTGATGGGAGATTGGACCTCCAATGAACACTTTGCATTCTGCCAACATTAAGGTGGATTATGCCTCAAAAGTACAACAATGTGATTTTAAAAAATTATGCATTCTTTGTTTTTCTTTAATTTCTACCTTAATAGACTCTCTGGTTTGTACTTTCCTCTGAATGTCATTCCTTCAGCTGGTTTGTGAAGGAACTTGATTGATGAGTGTTGAGGAACCACATTTGAAAAAATCAATAAGCTAATAAAAAATCCCATAATTTCCTACCCAATACTCTTCATGCTGCTGCAGAGAAAAACAATGTTTAATTAATCTGATTCTTGCCATTTGAGATTAAATGTAAAACATGTTTATTTCTGCTTGAAAGAGACAGATATTTCACTGAATGATTTGGATCACCTCATTCAGACCTGATTTCCTAGAAGATTTATATGCATTAGAAAGTTGCGAAATGACATAAAGACATTTCTCCCTTTCCAATATGGATATTTATCACATTCCCCTATCAACTTTATTTTCCTTTATTTACTGAAGATGTTGTTACTCACAATCATTACACAAGAAACAACAACAACAACAACAACAACAACAACAACAACAACAACAATAATAATAATAATAATAATAATAATAATAATAATAATAATAATAATAATAATAAATTTATTGCTAAATTAATCCCCTGGGCATTGTGTAAAAAATACGACTTGCCTGTGTCCGAAAAGTCATGGGAACATAGGGTGGAAAAAGTTGTTGGGAATGAGAGGGGTGAAGATCTTTTGGGACTTTTGAATACAGACAGATCGCCATTTGGAACACAACATGCCAGATATCGCAGTTGTAGAGAACCGAAGCATACAGCTGATTGATATCGCTATACCAGGAGATGCCAGAGTCGAAGAAAAAGAACTGGAAAAAAATACGAAATATCATGACCTGGCCATCGAAACTGCACGATTATGGACAAAACGTGTAACAGTGATACCCATTGTCATCGGGGCACTGGGAACTATGTCCCAAAACTTTGCAAAATATTTCAAGAAACTGCAGCTTCCTGCAATAACTCCAGCAATGCTACAAAAAACTGTGCTACTCGGAACATCTTACATTTTAAGGAGGTACCTGGTTGATACCTAGGATGCTGGCAGCAACCCGTGTCAACCATCATCACCAGTCAATTTGAATGTTTAGTTGACTGAGGTTCACGTATAATAATAATAATAATAATAATAATAATAATAATAATAATAATAATAATAATAATAATAATAATAATAATCCCAAAACAACTGGAGCACCACTTGAACACCATTGGCATTGACAAATTTGCTATTAGTCAACTGCAAAAGGCGGCCTTACTAGGAACTGCTTCCATCCTGCGACGATATCTGTAATACCATCAAACATCCACATCTGCCTATCCCAGGTCCTGGGTAAGGACTCGATAGGTAGACAAAATGCCAAATCCAGTCTGAACATCTGGCTGACTGTGCGATGATCCATAATAATAGTAATAATAATAATAATAATAATAATAATAATAATAATAATAATAATAATAATAATAATAATAATAATGGGAAGGGAAGAAGAAGAAGAAGAAGAAGAAGAAGAAGAAGAAGAAGAAGAAGAAGAAGAAGAAGAAGAAGAAGAAGAAGAAGAAGAAGAAGAAGAAGAAGAAGAAGAAGAAGAAGAAGAAGAAGAAGAAGAAGAAGAAGAAGAAGAAGAAGAAGAAGAAGAAGAAGAAGAAGAAGAAGAAGAAGAAGAAGAAGA
>NW_015386389.1:54871-87495 GCF_001527695.2 Protobothrops mucrosquamatus
CACAGATTTTTGGGGAAACCTCGTTTCAAAAGCAGGGACTGTTATACAGAAAATTTGCTTCTAGTGTTTTGATACTGATATGCATTGAGCACACCAATTCTGCCAAATTAAATTGGATGAGCAGGCCAGTTTGTGTGCATAACTTTTTAAAATGTTACCTTTCCTGTAATATTATGTACATTTTCATTCTCAATATTATATAATGGGCTTGTTCTATTGATTGACATTTTCACTTTCTTGCTCAGGCGTGCTGGATATTTACCTCTGCTCTTGTGTCAAGTCAGAGACAGAATGAGATTAGTGATTGTGGTCCAATCTTGGTTTAACTGATGAATGTTTCACTCAATAAAGACATTTCTTTGGAACTTTTTTACTAGAATTTGCTTCTTATCTATGACTCTGAGTTCTAGTCTTACTATTGTACTTTTGAAAAATACCTATTATTGGGTGTGAATATGGACAGAGGACAAATCAGGACCCCCTAGAACAGGGGTAGTCAACCTTGGCTCTTTTATGACTCGTGGACTTCAATTCCCAGAATTCCTGAGCCAGCTTAGCTGGCTCAGGAATTCTGGGAGTTGAAGTCCACGAGTCATAAAAGAGCCAAGGTTGACTACCCCTGCCCTAGAAGATTGCTTGTTTGTAATAATTCATTAAGTTTTTAGACCGTCAAGAACATATTAGCAGGATTAAAATTGTAGGTAATCAAATAATTATATACCAGCACTGATCTATATTAATTGCTAATCTATCTCATTGCCACTTAATCTTATTACATTGATTATGAAGTCTTCATGCATTCTGTATTAGCAATACTACATTGTAGCAATAGTGAACTCTAATCCTAATTTAAAACTAACTAGTCACTATTTTGTACTTCTTCTGAGTTAGTGGCCATCGTAATAGCACATAGACAAAGCACAGCAAATCTATATGAATTGTAAGAGGTTATATTACGAATTGTTGATTATTAAATTCATATAGTACATATAGAATTTATTTTGGCATAGGATGGTTGTCAGCAAATGTGGGCCAGAATCATTGACAAGGCAAATAGAGATTAGTCTTCAGAGATTAGTCTGGGCATTCTTATTGGCTGTGATAAGCAGGAATTTTTTTTTCCCCACATAGGATGTTACAATTGGACTTTCAATGGAGGTGGGCCAGCTTTGAGGCTGACATGTCCATTGCACCTTCCCAGATTTCAAAGCAGACAACATTATTGGTTCAGGATGGAATTGGTTCATCATATTACCTCTTGACTTTAAGTGACATAACAGCTGGGATAATTATTTCAGATATTAAGCACTTCAATAAAATCATTGTTTCTTCTCCCCCAAATCCTCATAGTCATACTCATCTTATGGATGTTTTCACTATGCTGCCAAGTAATCTATTTAAATAGACCAATATTCCCTCCAGCCGTACAGTAGGAGAATGAGAAATATTAATTGGATTGGCTTGCAAAGTCTTCTGTAGGCACTGCATTGTTGTAGGATACAGGATCATGTATAAATATAATATACATATCCCAAAGGTGTTTTTTCAAGAGGCAACTGGACTTTCTTGTTTTTCTTTGAAGACATTTCACTTCTCATCCAAGAAGCTTCTTCAACTCTGACTGGATGGTGGGGAATGGAAGGATTTATATTCCTTGCAGATACAACATCATCTATCTCCAGTCTAAAACACAGTCCTTTCAGCAGTTCCAAGAAGGCTCCACACCCATTTGCACCACTTGGGTAACCTTGAGGACACAGATAAACTTCCAGGTGGCCTTAACGACTGTCTAAAATAATGCAAATGACCAGCTGTCTGCAAGGAGTATAAATATTTCCATTTCCCACCATCCAGTCAGAGCTGAAGAAGCTTCTTGGATGAGAAGTGAAACATCTTCAAAGAAAAAACAAGAAAGCCCAGTTGCCTCTGGAAAAAGCACCTTTGGGACAACCATGACCTGGATGACTGAGAATATCCATAGACATATAACATACATACTTTCCTTCCCCCCAAAAGGCTGTTGTTCTGGGTTAACTCCACTCTCCTAGACTTTACTATGTAGTGACAAAAGTAAGTCTTTCATGGTCAGTCCTTAGGTAAAAATCTTAAAATTTAAAAATGGCATAAAGCCTTTGCTTCCCCCAAGAGTTCTTGCCTTCATTGGAATTAGGTGCTTTATTTTTAATGTTCTTCCTCTGATTGTCAAGTTCCAATTCTGATCTTGAGCAATGTTGCTCTCAAGCACTCCAGCGGAGCTCCCAAGCTAAACTCCAGGCAGGAATCACATCAACGTGCTTCTTATTGTATATTGCTTACAGTACTATGTGGTTCTGGCTGCTGACAACCTTCTCCCTTGCCATGGTTCCTTTTTAAGTGCCAAGACATTCTGCTTTCTTGTCTGTGCGCAGTGTTTGTCTCTCCTTTTCTCCCACAAACCCACCACACACATACACAATGAGTTACCTTTGCCTTTTGTGAGCTAAGTATATGATTGGGTTGAAACTGCCTATGAATGTTGGCATGTTCTGGAAAAAGCCAGGGTGTGACTCAACTTGCTAAACTGCTGGGACACCACTGTGGAGGCATATGTGTGAGGGGTCCTTGGTGCTCCCTGAGCTTGGTTGTTTTCTTGCAGAAGTTTCATTATCCAAACTAGACTAGCACTGATGATGTTACCTAGTTTGGGTAATGAAATGTCTACAAGAAAACACCCAAGCTCAGAGAACACCAAGGATCCCTCATTTCAACCGTGAACTACAAATGCTCTTCTTTATAGATTTATGAGTGAGTAAATGTCATTTCTAAGACTGAAAACTGTTATTCCCAAAGGCCCAAAAAACAAAACAAAACACAGTCCTGGTTTCACTTGTTTCTTTTTCATGCTGCTGACACATACGTCAGGGATGTCAAACTCAATTTCATTGAGGGCCACATCAGCATTGTGGTTGCCCTCGGGGTGTGTGTGTGTGTGGCCAGGGTGAGTATGGCCTACTGGGTGGGCGTAGATGGAATGGGTGTGGCCTACTGGGTGGGCATGGCCAGCTCTACATCATTCATGTCAACGGTGCCTGTGGGAGCCTGGGCAGGAGTGGGACAGATCTGAGGGTCTCTGGCAGAAGGGCGTGAGAGCAGAGCAAGTGCCAAGCGATGGTACATTTCTTCATTCCTCACAAAGGGTGACACCTCCCCAGCATGCACCCAGGGGGTGGGGCCAATGCAGCAGGGGCTGGTTCCTCACTGTTTCCAATTGGCCTTGTGGAGCTAAGACTGAATGCATTTCAGCATAGATGGTGACCACAAAATTGTACATTGGCTCCCGGCTGGCCTGGGCCAGGGCCAAGGCAGCGGGGGCCGTTCCCTCACTGTTTCCAGAATGGCTTTGCGGGCCACATGAAACCACTTTGCGGGCCTCATCTGGCTCCTGGGCCTTGTGTTTGACATGTCTGACATACGTGAAGCTTGTCCAGAAGCTAATAAAAACTCCATACTCTAAGAAAAACTTTAGGCTTACCATTTTTCCTTATGATGTATGATGGTTCTCTAGCAACATCTATTTGTATGTTTTTTCCACATTTTATGTCCTGAATAGGTGGTAAGTTCACATGCTGAATATAACTCTAAATTCACAATCCACTTTAAGTTTTCAAATCCCACTTCAACTTTTGATCAAAATATTAGCTTCAAGACATTAGCATGGTGGAAATACATTAGTGGCTGTTTTAATCTTCTAAAATGTTTGAAGTGAGCACCACTAATATTAATCCTTGTTAATCTCTGTTGAGGGAGGAAAAAAATCATTCATCTGTTAAAGCAGAGGGGTGCTGGGTTCTGTTCAAAACAGAATGAGAAAAATACCACTCAAAAAAGGAAGAACAGAAAATAACTGGTTGGCTGACCTTACAAAATAGAAAATGACACTTTAATGGTATTATAAAAAAGACACATTGCATAAATTTAAAATGAAATCACTTTGTCAAACCTACAAAGGGGCATGACAATTTGGCTTTCCAATATCATCTTGCTTTGAATGGAAAAAAATGAATTTATAATTACGGTACCATGGTGTATTTATGATGGGCCGATTTAAGTGGTAAATTGCATCTTTCCTTGTAACTGGGATTAGCAGTTTTCCTTCTATTCTACAAAATGATAAATGATTCAAAAACTAACTTAGCAGTTCAATGGAATATGCAGTAAATGAAGAGATTAATGATTAATTAACCGAAATCTTAATGAAAGCATACCACTTTCTGCCTTCTGAATTGCAGTACCTCATTTTGCAGGTTAATGTTTCTTCAAAACTTGAAATTAAGTTTCTCTACTATCTTATGCCCAGAAAAAAAACATTTTATTTTGTGCAATGGAACTTATTGCAGTAAATGTAGTCAGAATTACATCTATAAAATATTATTGTCAAGGTAATTGCAAAATGCATCTTTCATAGAGTCTTTCTACTATAATTTCATTTCCCTCTCTCTTTTTGTATGTAGAATTGCTAATATGTTTGAAGATGATTCATCATTTCTCACACAGTCCAAGTAAAGAGGAATGGCAACTATCTGACTTGATTGGCAACTATATTGAATAGCAACTATATTGAATGGCAATTATCTGACTTGAAATTAGAGTCATTCTCATAGCTTATTTAAACACCAACTTACAAACTGAACGGTATAACTTTTCCATTGCATAAAATACAGCTACCTATCCCATCAGTAAAGTCATAGATAACAGGCTGTGGTCCCTATTATCTTGCCAAAGTGACAATATCTGTTTCCAGGTTTTGATTATCCTTGAGACAATTCTCAGTTTAAAGTTGCTCAGTTTAGCAGGAAATGAATGCACCCTATGCATTCCTAATTTCTTCAGTGTTTTTGTTTACCTACTTACCTATTAGCATTACAAAAAAGAAAACAACGCTCAAAAGAGTTCTTTCAAATAATTTAAATCTCAGGTAATCTCAGATAGGTAATTAAATTTCAGATGATTTAAATCTCAGATAATTATTCACCTAAATTACAGTTATAAAATTGCAAATTCTTCATGTGTGGGTGGGGGGCATGGAAGAAGAAAGAAAGAGAGTGGGAGAAAGAGAGAGAAAGAAAGAGCTATCACCATCACCATCATATTGATCAAGTTACACTCTGAAAAGATAGAGATCACTGTTCTACAAATCTCTTGATTATTTAAAGCTGCTCGTCTGACACAAGCTGAGAAACTGTAGTGGCTGTATAGAACTTATCAGCCTATTTCAGGTATTCCATTCACATCTTAAATTAAAACCACAGGGGAGAAATTGGTGATAGCAATAACTATGTCTCATTTTGTTATCACCATCCTCCATGGAATTGAAGAGCAAGTGTTAACACAGAGAATCTGCTATGGCAGTGGTTCTCAACCTTTTTAATGCCGTGACCCCAACCGGTCGTAAGTCGAGGACTAAACCGGTTGTAAGTCAAGGACTAAACCGGTTGTAAGTCGAGGACTAAACCGGTTGTAAGTCGAGGACTACCCAACTGGTTGTAAGTCGAGGACTTTCCCTGCCCGGGAGCGCCATGCATGCGTGGTTCTGCCCCCTGCGCCGGCCGAGGCGTAGCTGGCAAGCGGCAGAGACGGAGCAGGCCGACCACCAGCTGGCCCAGCCCAAGGGAGGTAAGGCACCCGCCGGAAAAGGGGAAAAAATGGCGGACAGCCTTGCTTGGCGACCCCCATGAAATGGTCGATCGACCCCAAATGGGGTCCCGACCCACAGCTTGAGAACCACTGTGCTATGGACTTTTGATATTATTTATAATCCTAAAATATCAGAGTAATGTATCCTGCAGAATCATCATAAGGCAAGCAAACATTCGTGTTTCATCCCATGCATGATGAAGAAAACGGAAGCGGGGGAATTTACTTAGTGTGTCTATCTCTAGTTTCTCTCCTATAACCATTTGATGATTTAGAAAGCATGAAGCAGTCTAAGAAAAGGAATGAAAGTGACCACACACCATTTTGCCTGATCTCTCAAAAACCAAATCTAAATCCATCTGATTTTTATTTTGATGGACTCTACTAAGTAGGGCAAGAAAGTCAATTTGGTGCAGACTAGAAACCTGAAGACCATACATTTTAGTCCCATTTTAGGCTGAAAACTAGCTGGGTGACCTTGCACCAGTCACTTTTTTTTTCAGCCAAAGGGCAGAAGCAATGTCGAACTACTTCTGAAATACCTTGTCAAGAAAACTGCAGGAACTTCTGCAAGCAATCTCTGAGAATTGGACACACTTGAACAGAAGAAAAGAAAACCCAAATAGAGAACTAAAAAGCACTGCATTGACATGTGTGTGTTCCTCAGTGAAACATTAAATATATAGAGATGTATGTCAACATTTACAGATCAAGAAAGTAAGTGTAGGAATGACAGCATCTGAGAAAATGCCGAATTTATGGAGGGAAATGTCAGGTAGTAGATTTAGAAGAATCACAATAAGTAGGTTTATTGGCTCCAATATCCTTATTGTCCAATTTGTCTGCTAGATAAGAATTCTAAGTTTTATACCAGACATCTTCTGAATAGATTAGAAGATTGGAAAGAAGAAACACAATTCTTTCATCCTGAAAAGGCAGAGTTCTGAAAAGTACATACCATGGTAGATTTATAGAGATACAAAAGAATGTGTTGCTTTTATTGATCTTTACCTGTGCTTCTCATTCAATTGACAGGTCTTTTTTAATTAGTTTATAATATAAAATCCAAAAATACAAAAGCAAATAATAGGAAAAATAGGGGAGGGAAAAGGGAAGGAAAAAGTGTAGAAAAAAAGGAAAAAAGAAAGAAAGATGTTGATTTCCAACTCCCTTTGGTGGGGTAGAATAAGATAGTAATATCAAACCTCAACTTTTTACTTTTACATGATAGTATAAACTAGCCATTTCTATAATAACAAATCTATCTAATCAGTAAATCCCAAAATCAAAGTTTCTTCTGTTCTCGCTACACGTTACTCTGTGTACAGCTTGACATGCAACTAAACCCATCTATTCTCCAATAAAAGAGACTATATGCCTAGATCTGGATGCTTTATTAAAGGAACAGGATGGGTGAAACTGGGAAAAATAAAAATACATGCAATAAGAACCCAATACAAAATAAGCAGTGTTGAGTTGCTGGTGAGCATAACAGTTAACAAATACTGATAAATCTAGATCTCACCAGTGATGCTGTGTCTATGGGATATGGATTTTTGTCCTCAGATAAACATGTGCCACAGATTAGGCTGGATTCTTCCTGGTGCTTCTGTTTCCTTCCAAATGCTAAAGGAAATGGAGTCTGGCATTCCAGGATTCACTTGCTTTGGGAGTGAGAGTTCATGAATAGATGACTCTTGAAGGGCTGGGTCAGCTTACAAATAATACATATTGGTATTTGGCCCTGGCCATTAGATGAGGATAGAGAGCAGCAACAGTATATACACAAATTATATCTGGGAGCATGACTGTTTCATTTTTTTCTACCTCAAGCACAAAGTCCAGAAGTGGTTTCCAAGTAGAAACAAAAGAAATTGTGTTTTTTCCCCTTTTATCCAAGCAGTTATTTTAGCCTTCTCTGCTAACTCCATCAAATTTTGCAGGTCTTCAATTGACAGGTCTTAAGTACAAGAAAAATTAGCTAGGACAGACAGTGATAGACAAACTTCTGAAACTAATAATTACACTACATACTGACATTATAGCCAGAATGAGAATGGGACCACAAGGATCCTATTTTACTAGAGAGATAAGTCTTACAGGCCAATTTACAAATTTCTTTCTTAATTTTTATATTAATGATATTGTAATGCCTCTCACTAAAGGGACAGAATATTTTATTTTATTTGCTTTTCACATTTCTGTACTGCCCATCTACCTCAAAAAAGGACGGAGCTGCATACCATAAAATCTTAAAGCATAGATCAGTATACATAAAAGTTAAAATTTTGAAGAGGAGGCAAGAGATTAAAATTAGTTAAAAGATAGGGGGTGCTTTCAGCTCCCCTGGCTCCCCACACAAGGCCACAGAACCATGTCTTAATTCCTTTTCAAAAGGCCAAGAGATTGAAGCCTGCCTCGATTCCAGGGAAAGAATATTCCATAGGTTGGAGGCAACAGTAGATCCCTCCAGTCAGAATTCTTTAATTGATGGGGTCCGAAGCCTACCTTCCCTACATGACTGGGTAGGGTGGGCTGATGTAGTTTTAATGCTAATGTATGCCAATAACATGAAAATTATTGGCAAGACTAGTTGATTATTGTGAAAGGCAAACATTGAGGATAAATTATAATAAAAGAAAGGTGGCTGTGGTCTTTGGGAGAAGTAATACTAAACATAGATGGAAAATTAATTACCCAACAAATGAAACAATGCTCCTCCTTTAAATAGTTAGGCATCACCTTTCATAAGTTGCTTACATGGAAAACACATTTAACTACTATCTTACCAGCTGTCTAAAGCAGGGGTAGGCAACCTTGGCTCTTTTATGACTTGTGGACTTCAACTCCCAGAATTCCTGAGCCAGCATGGCTCAGCTTGGAAACCTCTCCCTTTCCCCTCAGCATGGATGGCTCAAGAATTCTGGGAGTTGAAGTCCATGAGTCATAAAAGAGCCAAGGTTGCCTACCCCTGGTCTAAAGTACACTGGGCACTATTCTGATGTTTTCTATTCTACAGCACCTGCCCTTAACATATTCCAGGACAAATTGATATACTCACTGAAATATGGGGCTGGGATTTGGGGATAGGATGAAATTAAGCAATACACCAAGAGATGGAAAAAGAGTTAGATAATTTTGTACAGGTAGTCCTCGACTTACGACCATAATTGAGCCCAAAATTGATGTTGCTAAGTGAGACATTGGTTAAGTGAGTTTTGCCCCATTTTACGATTTTTTTCTTGCCACAGTTGTGAATCACTGCAGGTGTTAAATTAGTAGCACAGTTGTTAAGTGGAATGCGGCTTTCCCATGGACTTTGCTTGTCAAAAGTCGCAAAAGAGGATCAAAAGAGGATCACATGACCCCGGTACACTGAAAGAGTCATAACTATGAATCAGTTGCCAAGCATCTGAATTTTGATCATGTGGTAATGATCACAATTGTGTGAAAAACAGTCATAAGTCACTTTTTTCGGTACCTTTGCAACTTCGAACATTCACTAAATGGACTATTGTAAATCAAGAACTACTTATATTAATAAAATTGAGAAAGAAGGAATTTTACTTGAGGCTGAGAGGAACATGTAAGAGGTAGGATAGTTTAGCCTTTTACTAATTTTTTGGAATGGGATGGAAGAAACTGAAGTGGAATTAAATAATATTAATACAAGATATACCAAACTGAGAAATGTCCCAACAGACAGATTCATGCATTTTGTTAGGATGAGAGCAAGAGTCCAGATTCTACCCCAACATTCTAATTCAAAGTTAAAGATATTAATTCAGATGTTAATCCTACTTAAACAAATACTGTGACTATTGGAATAAGATAGAGTTCCGACATATGAAACTCTTCAAAGAACTTCAAGGCATTGTTTACCTTAAAGAATCTTTATTCCAGCAGCAACACATCGACACTTACATAGTCCAAGCCGAAATCTGACTTCCCCTCCCCTCAGCACATAGATCAAAGCATAATTCTCTCCTACAACTAGCAGTCATAAATCACATTCTCCAATTAGTTTGAAATGCTGGCTTTCCGCCCAGTTCTTCATTCCGCCATGCCTTACAAAAACCCAGAATTCACACACTATTACAATATTGTTTATATTTAACTAGCTCCCATCACATTCCTCCCCCTCCCCCAGTGTCATCTAATTCTAAGAGTAAAGCATAAGAAAGAAAAAGGTTGTATCTCCATATGTTGTCAAAGCAAGAACATCCAATGTTAGCAGCGTTGACATAGAGAGTAAGAGAAAAGTTCATAAGATAAAACATTATACCTTCCTGAGTGACAATTTTAAACAGAAAATAGAATTTAAGCGGGATAATTTGGAAGGCAAATTATTTAAATAATTTAAAGCATTGGAGATTTCAACTTCATTCAGTTTCAAAAAGAAAGAGAATTTTTGGAAAGTCATAAGGTTGAACTGCAGAACGTACAAGAAATGCAAATGGAAGGAGCTACACAAGAAGCTGAGCAAGATACCATCTCATAAGACACCACAAGTATAGATTTTTCAAAATGTATAGAATGAATATGGGATGTAAATGCCTAACATGGAACATAAAAGCACAAATGTTGTCAACAAAACAAAGTAGATATTTCAACATTTGAAGAAATTAAAGCTGGATGTAATTTTTTTTTTACAAGAAACACATATAAGAAAGATAAGTGATTTATAAATACTTGGGAGAAAGTTTTATGTCAGCTGCTTTAAGTAAAGAAAAAAAATGGAATTGTTTTGTACATAAATCCACCATTGCAACGAAAAATGATACTATCTATTGATCAGATATATGGGAGGGGAGATTGCCTTTAATAAAAATAAGAGCCTTTTAATGGAAATTTATCCTTCAAGTGAAAATAAATTGCATTTTTCTTTGGACGTATCAGAAAGTTATTGAAAATTGGTGCCTAATAGGAGACTGTGATGGAGCAGTCTGCTTACAACAAAACACAACATCAGTAAAAGGGATTAACATGATGAAAAACAAGTTACCAAAAATATTCTTCAAAATGATGAATATATTCTCCATATATCAATTGAACTAATTGAAAGGTAATTCTAAAGAACAAACTTATTTTTCAGAAAGAGACAGCTCTTTCTCCAGAACAGACATGTTTTGAATTTCCAAAAGTTTGGCCACTGATGTTAACAAAGTTGAAATATTGCCAAGGATTTTCTCTGTCCATAATCCAGCAATTTTAATACATATGCAAGAAAAAAAGATGAAACATGCAGATGAGTTGAAATGAAATATTATTTCAATGTGAATTAATAGGGGAAGAATGTAAAAACAATCTTGCAGAGATTTTGAGAATAATCTCAGTAAGGTTACAGATATTAAATAGTATGGAATGCCAGCTATGCACTCATGTGAGGACGATTTATTCAGCAGAACAATAAATTGAACAAGAAAAGAAAATATGCAAAAGATTCTAAATGATACAAAGATAAAAGAGGAGGAACTAATGAGATCTCTGGGGAGGAAAAATATCTCACAGCAAATTAAACTTCTACAGCATAACTTTTTTATGCTAATGGTGAGAGCAACTGAAACAAAATTGAATTTGTTAAACAAAGGAACTTTATGTCAGCAAATAAACCAGGGAAATGGCTTGCTTACAGACTGATAAAAAAAGAGTAAAAAGAAAATGATATTAAAATTACAAAATGAGGAAATTATGGCGACCCATGAGGGCAACTGAATATTTAAAGAAACAAAATCTACCAAAGTTAACAGATGCCCAAAGACGAATGATGAATTAACAATAAGAGAAATTTGTGATGCTATAAAAAGTAATAAATGGTAGTGAGTAAAGGTAAAGCCCCTGTATGAGGGGGCTTTAATCAAATTCTTACTATGAATATTTTGAAGATGAGCTTTTGTTACCTTTCCAACAAAAAGATGAACTCCATTTTAGATGACAGAAATATACTGGATAGTTAGACAAAAGATATATTGATTCCTAAAGAAGGACAGGTTTTTACTTTGCCCAAAAAAATATAGGCCAATATCATTACTGAATAATGATTATAAGGTATTCACAATGATTCAAACTGAAAGATTGGAAAATATTTCCCAAAATTTTATCTACAAAGATAATTAATAGATAGTATTAGAGATGTTCTTAATGAACATTTAGATCAGTGGTGGCAAACCTATGGCACGGGTGGCAGAGGTGGCACTCAGAGCCCTCTCTGTGGGCACGTGCACCGTCGCCCCAGTCCTAGACCTTCAGCTGGGTTTTATAAAACCTTTTCGCTTTAGGCCTCCGCCGCCATGTGCAAAAAAAAAGACTCAATCAATCAGTCAATTTCAACTTCTTGCGGGAAAAAAAAGATCTTGCAAAGTTGGAATTGATTGATTGAACTTTTTAGTCCCACCCAGTCTGCTGTTACCACCGCAGCCATGCCCACCCAATGGGCCAAACCCACCCAATGGGCCACACCGGGGCACACCCACCCGGCACCCAATGATGCATAAATGGGTTTTGGGTTGCAGTTTGGGCACTCGGTCTCTACAGGGTTCACCATCACTGATCTAGATAGTATTAGAGATGTTCTTAGTGAAGTGGAGTACTTGGAACAACACAATTAAAAATAGCTTGTTTAAATATTTCTTGATGCAGAGAAAGCTTTTGACAGTTTAAACTGGATTTCTCTGATTAACATTTTGCACAATATGGATTTTGGCAAAAAAAATATTACATGGATGAAATCAATATATTTTTCACAAAAACACAAAAATTGTGAATGGAAAATTGATCAAGACTTATGAAACATAGAAAGGAACAAGACAGAAATACCCACTTTCGGGTCTATAACAATTGTCTGTGGCCAACTTGCCATGGCCAACTTCCACAAGGCAACTTGCTGCAGGACAAGAGTTACATCAATATCAAAGAAATTGTGGAATAGAACCATTAAAGGAAAGATACAAAAGGAGGGACAGACTGAAATGTGAATGACCAAAAATACAATGTTTTTTTTAATTTATTTTAAACGATTAAATTGAATTGTTAAATTGTCCCAGGGCAAGTTGTCCCAAGGTGAGTTGGCTATGGTGAATTGGCCATGGTGAGTTGTCCCATGGTAATTTGGCCATGTTGAATTGGCCATGGTGAGTTGTCCCAGGGTTAGTTGGCCATGGTGAGTTGACCATGGTGAATTGGCCATGGTGAGTTGGCCATGGTGAATTGTCCCAGGGTGGATTGGCCATGGTGAGCTGTCCCAGGGTTAGTTGGCCATGGTGAGTTGACCATGTTGAATTGGCCATGGTGAGTTGGCCATGGTGAATTGTCCCAGGGTGAGTTGGCCATGTTGAATTGGCCATGGTGAGTTGTCCCAGGGTTAGTTGGCCATGGTGAGTTAGCCATGTTGAGTTGGCCACAGTGAATTGGCCATGGTGAGTTGTCCCATTCCAACCACTGTCACTAGTTCTTGCAATTTTGAACCAAGATATAAGACAAGATTAGAAAATTGCTGAACTAAAAGTTAAAAAAAAGTTTATAAACTCAGATCATTCACTGATGGGTTGGTTCTAATTTCAGAGAATCCTTTAGGATGAATGGTGCATTGGCTGGATTTAAAATTAATAAGGAAAAAGAATCAACAATATTGACAAAGAATAGGAAGATGAAAGGCTAAAAAGAAAAGCAAAAACTGGTTTTCAAATTCACAAAAAAAGTGAAATATTTCACATTTTTCCTATCTTTTCTATGTTTTTGTATGGTCATTTGAAGATATTGGAACAAGCCAGATATTAGACTGATAGCAGATCTTGTATAAAACAGTGTTACTGTTACTGTTACACAGGAGACTGTATAATATGATATATAAAAAAGAATACAGCATAAATGCTCTTTGCTCATACTTTTTTTATTTCAGCAGAAATCTTCTATCTTTACTATTACTACTGATATTTATATTATATTATTCCTGCTTATCTTTTCACAAAGGCAAGGCACTCAAAATGCTGAAAAACCATGCTGGTGTTTTTTTTCCCTTCCTTCCTTCCTTCCTTCCTTCCTTCCTTCCTTCCTTCCTTCCTTCCTTCCTTCCTTCCTTCCTTCCTTCCTTCCTGTTGTTGGCAGTGTGAAAATGTGCCACATCTTTGTTGTTTAGCTATTGCACTCATGTGCTTTCCTGTGCCAAAAAAATGTTTTTTTTTTTTTCTTTTTCAATTTCAGGTGTAGCGGGGACTGCCCGAGAGTGCTTGCAGGAGCTTGACTGGGAAGGGGAAGATTGGGACAGCTGCAGTTGGCTTGGGTGTGGCTGGCGTGAGTGGAAGGGGGAAGGTTAGAAAAGGGAAGAAAAGGAGAAGGCCGGGGTTGGTTGGAGTTGAGAAGGGAAGGTCTGGAAGCTTATTTTATTTTTCTATCAAGGGTATTTTAAATAGGGGCTAGATAGAGTGAAGTTTTATTGCTTCCTCTGTGGGAGGATGTCTGAGGCGGAGGCAGGCGAGAGTGTGAAGTAAGGGAGTTGGTTGGGGTTCCTAGTCTCGGATTTTAACAATAAAGAGTAAGGGAGGGGGGTGGTTTTTTGAATCCTGAAACCTGAAGAAGAATCCTGGAGAAGAAGCACCAGGAGGAGAGAGACTGGTGGTGCCAACTGTTGCTGCCAACTGTTGTTGTGGACTTTGGAGGCATCTGGACTGTGGCCATCGCTGCTGGCATAGGTGCTGGGACATTGCGGGGGGATTTGCCCTGGGGGATGAGCCATTGCCATAACATACTGGCCGTCGTTATTACTACCATCTGGTGCCGGGGTTTACCCCCCCCCCGTTTCATCGGATTCTGAATGATTGCTCAGGGGCCTGTTACTTCTGCCGCTAAAGCAGCCCTGAGCTGTTATATACATCTTCAGAGTATCAACCACTGTGACTGGTTAAGTTCGTGCCTGAAAGTCCTGCTTCAACAAGAAGAGCCTGCCACCCATTAATGCTGCGTGAGTTCCGGTTGTAAGACATCTCATCAATCTCTAAAGAACATTGCTGCAAGGCTGGACAAGGGGGGGACGTGGCCGGGAGGGCCTGGGCATTGGCGGCCTCTGAGGAGGTAGCGCTACACAGGTTTAGGAAGAGGGGATGCTCTATCATCATTTATTATAATTAGGATACTTTGTCATTGTCTTATGATGGAATCGTATTTACAATATTTTCACTGTTAGCTTCTCTCATAATAAAAAAAAGTAGTTTTCTATTGCATTCCTTTTCTAGTCATTGTAGCTCAACCTTTCATAGTATGGCATTTGCTAACTACGGCATCATATGATATTGAGGCTGTCTCTTTTAATCTGATTGCTTCCCTTTTCTTGTTGGCATACTGTTTCAGGAGTATGATATTTGGCATAGATATTCATCAAATTTTGTTGACATTCCATACAGTTCTTGAAATCACTTTCTGTTCTTTTTTGTTGACCTTGTGTCTGGTTTTTTTTTCTTTTCCTTTTGCCATTTTCTGCTTATAGCATTTTCCTAACCTCACTGTAGCTGTCTCTAAAATGTCCACTCCTAACATTGTTATACACTAACATGGCTTCATAAATGCAGGTCTTTTCCTATAACTACAATTATATAAGTCATGTTCACATATGTGAAAATGTAGTCTGTAGTTAAAGCACCAGGTTGAAAACCAAGAGATTATGTTTTTTAGTTCTGCCTTAGGCTCAAAAGCTGGCAGTGCTTTTCTACAAATCAACTGGTCTTTCTGTTTCCCTCCCCCTTGAAAACATGTTTGCTTTTCCTTCAAGAAGCTTCTTCAGTTCTAGCTGACTGGTGGGGAATCTTTCCTAAATATAAGAAAAGTCAGTGGACCAGTAATCGTGAGACTTCCAACAACTCCGGTGAACCCCCAAATTGGACATAGGAGTCTCTGTGGGTTTAGTCTCATTTTTAATCACATCTTGGAGAACCCTGGCGACTCTACTAACACAACATCTATCCTCTATCTACCACAGGATAGGTAGGGGGAGACAACTCTCTCCTGTTCAAAATATAGATGACCTCTTTGACCCCTCTTTCAAACCAGTGGTCCTCTCTGTCCAGAATGTGAACTTCACAACTGTTTTCCATTTTTCCTCTGATTCAGGGAACTCTGATGATACAGATAAACTCTCAAATGGTCTCAACTACTTTCAGAGAACTAGCAACCAGATGACTGAAAATAATGTAACTCCTTCCATTCACCACCAATTAGTTAGAACTGAAGAAGGTTCTTGGATAAGAAGCTAAATGTTTTCAAGGAAAAAAATAGAACAAAAAAGTCCATTTGTCTTTTGGAAAAGCACCTTTGGGACAAACATGACCTGGACAATTGACAATTTCCAGAAACTGAAAGCCAGCAGAGTGATTTTAGACCAGTAACTTTCTCTTAGTCCCTGATGTAAGACTCAGGTGACAAACCAGTCAGTCAGTCAATTCTTGTCATAGCCAATAGATCAACACTCTGTGTCAATGCTGCTAACATCGGATGTTTTGCATTGACAACAGATGGAAATGTAGCTATCTTTTACTTTTTGCTTTTAGAGTTAGATGATGCTGGGAGGAGGGATGTGAACGAGAGTTCAGCTAGACATAACAACACTAAATCTAGCCTGAGAAACAAGGTTATTGTAACCAGAGGTGATAAGGAATTGGTGGGCTGGAGAACTGGAGACCTTCGAACACGAAGTTCTATTAACCCCTTACACTAAATACCGACAATTAACCTCCTTCCTTAACACGAAACTATGATACACGAGTCTCCTCCCCTTTAGTCAAAAACCGAAGCTAATACTTCACGGTTACAATACGATGAGTTTATTTTCTAATAAATTCTATTTGTTACGGAACTTCAAGAAAACTTCTCAAAGTAGTGTTGGAACCATGACACTCCATTGATCCAAAAAAGTGTACCCTGAACTTTCAGGGGAAATGCTAGGGAGGGGAAAAAAATAACATTAGGCCCACATGATATGCTTAGTAGTTTCCTTTTCATAAAGTTGTTTAAACTTTGGGGATAACTTTGTTCACTTCACTGAAGCAAAGAAACACAGCTGATTTGTTTTGACAAACTGAATCAAGTGGCTTTGAATCATTCTGAGCCACTGTTGCAGAAGGTTTCACTTGGCATCATTTCTCAACTGATAAAAGCAGAAAAATTGGGTTGCCTCATACCTCTTGACTCTTCTCCACTGCTTGTCAGCTGCCACTGGTTGGGAGAGTGTGAAATGAGATTTCCGATGTTCCTGTCTCGCTGCTTTGGGTGCCATCCTTCAGCTGTGGGCCTTTAGAGCCCACTCAGCAGCTCCAATGTAGCCAGGGTGCCAAGCAGGATGTGTCCATCACATGTCAAAATGCAATATATGATGAGACAGCTGTAACATTCACACAAAAGGGATAAACTTTCAGAGGAGACAATCACAGAGGTTTCTTAACATGAGCAGGGAAAACTCAAGCATACAGCAGAAAATCCTTTGGCATTATTTGCCTTCTCATGAACGCCAACAAAGTACCTGAAAAATATTTCCATACAGGCTTGTCATTCCCATACAGTATTTGTTTCAACTCCTGGATTCTGCAGCTATTTGGGTGATCTGATTCCAGAAAATCTATGGAGATTCTCAATCATCCAGGTCATGGTTGTCCTAAAGGTGCTTCAGAATGAGAAGTGGATGAGAAGTGAAAAATCTTCAAGGAAAACCAAAAACAATCCAGTTGCCTCTTGAAAAAGTACCTTTGGGATCACTCTTAGAAAGCCTAACAGCCATGCTGGAGCTGCTACATGTTATGGCTGGTGTCCAGCCTAAGAAATTTCTTCATTTGGACCTTAAAAGAAATATTTGTTTGAATTTCTCTACAGCTACAGATTTCTTTCTATTTCTCACTATTCTTAATCTTATGTTACACTACGAACTGTGCAGTCACAGCTATTTCTCAGTTAGAAATAAAGCAGACTATTTCACAGAAGTAAAGCAGACAGTTGGCTGGAAGATTTTATTCAAAGTTCCATCAAAGTAATGCCTTTCATTTGAAGCTGTGCACATCCCTATTATGCATTCATAAGTTACATCCAATTCCCAAAACTCATAGGAGCAAACAAAGCCATTTGAACCATCACCGCTTGTTGATCTATTTACATGAATGATTAGAGAGAACGAACAGTGAAGAAGAGGACTCATTTATGCTAAGTAATCAGTCAAACCTATTTATATGCTGACACTACTAAAGGCAGAAAAGGCAATTTTGGAATAAGAGTTGCTTTTTGATTAGGCAAATTAGCCCCCTAGAGTCCTAGACAGGGGCACAACACATATTTTGCAAGAAAATAAATGCTAAAGCAATTTTCAGTGTTGCTAAAAATATTCATGAAAAATATACTTTTTTGCACGGACCTCTGTTTCCAAACTATCTCCTTTGCTATTACATGGTGCAGACTTTTTAAAAAGAAAACAGAGGTATCAATAAAAAGCTTTTACTTATAATTTCAAATCAATATTTTAAGATTTATGAAGCTGGACGCTCTGCACAGAGCAAACAAACCAGATGTACCATTTTCACCAAATGCATATCTATTTTACAACTGAAATCTTCTGCATCATTATTGTAACAAGAGTGGATTAATGAAAATTGTCACAATCTTTAGTGAGAATAGAATGAAGTCATGCATAGTCAATCATTTAAACCTTTAATAATAGTTAATTTTGCAGTGCTCAAAAGCAAAACTACGTCTCTTGCTGAGACGTTTTGCTAGTTGTGTTTATTATCCACACCATAGCTCCAAGAGCATAAAACTATTTAAAAGGTGCTAACATTTAGGGAAGTGTTAGATTTCTTTTCTGTATTACCAAAGTAGACTCACAAAAGTTCGTGAATACAGGTAGTCCTTGACTTACAATCACAATGGAGCCCAAAATTTATGTTGTTAAGTGAGACATTTGTTAAGTGAATTTTGCCCCATTTTATCACCTTTCTTGCCCCAGCTCTAAAGTAAATTGCTGCAGTTGTTAGTGACACAGTTATTAAGTGAATCTGACTTCCCCATTGACTTTGCTTGTCAGAAGGTTGCAAAAAGTGATCACATGACGCCCCAGGACTTTTTAACCATCATAAATATGAATCAAAGTTGCCAAGCGTCTGAATTTTGATTACATGACTTCAGGGATGCCACAAGGATTGTAGGTGTGAAAAATGGTCATAAGTCCCTTTTTTCAATGCCATTGTAACAGTCACTAAATGAACTGTTGTAAATCAAGGACTACCTATACAATTATGGTCAAGGCTGAATGGCCACAGTGATTGTCCAAAACCTGACAATAGAGGTAAGCTGTATTAAAGGTGGGTCAGGAAAAAATCTTCCTTATTGTCTGATTTGCTATATTGCTTGATTTTTAGGAATGGCTTAATAAGTCTCAAAGGGCTTTTGCCTTGATGACTGCCACGTGAGATTTTCTGAAATAATATTCTCAGAATAGGATGGAAGGAATTGAATTGGTTGTGAATGCATTTTCACTTGTGTAATTAATAAAGCTCAGACAATGTCATTTTTTTTCCTATTCTGGTAGGACCTTTGTCTAGCTCAGGGGTAGGCAACCTTGGCTCTTTTATGTCTCGTGGACTTCAACTCCCAGAATTCCTGAGCCAGCCATGCTGAGGGGAAAGGGAGAGGTTTCCAAGCTGAGCCATGCTGGCTCAGGAATTCTGGGAGTTGAAGTCCACGAGTCATAAAAGAGCCAAGGTTGCCTACCCCTGGTCTAGCTGATTTGTGAATGCTATAACACAAATGCACCAGTAATTATTGCTTAAATATCTTGGGTTTACTTTTTTAGGAATTCTGAGCCAGATACTTAATTGAGTTTTTTTTTAATCCCACAAAATTATTACAATGGGATTTTTCACTTTGCTGAATTATGAGGCAGCCAATGAAGTAATTTGGAAGTTGATTTTCATTTGAGGGTGTGAAAGACATGGGGTTATGTCTATGGAGATTCTCAGTCATCCAGGTCATGGTTGTTCAAAAGGTAACTGGATTTTCTTTGTTTTTTCCTCGAAGACATTTTTTCAAGGGGGAGGAGTACCACACCACTTTCTCCTGCTTACAAAACAGTCCTTTCAGCAGTTCCAAGAAGGTTCCACACTTATCTGCACTCTAATTCAGGTGACCCTGAGGGTACAGATAAACCTCCAAGTAGCTTAACCAACTCTCAGAGATAATGCTAATGACCAGATGACTGCAAGGATTATAAATCCTTCTACTCTCCACCATAGAAGCTTCTTGGATGAGAAGTGAAATGTCTTCAAGGAAAAACAAAGAAAGTCCAGTCGCTTTTTGAAAAAGCACCTTTGGGACAACCATGACCTGGATGATTGAGAATCTCCATAGACATAACCCCATATACCTTTCACACACCAGAATGAAAATCAACTTCTAAATTACCTCATTGGCTGCCTCATAATTCAGCAAAATGAAAATTTCCATTGTAATAATTTTGTGGAATGCATGAGGCTAAGTCACAGATAGAATCCTAGTTAACTATGCTGATTCCATTTCCTCTGTCGATAAGAACGTTGATTACTTACAGACACGGTAGAGGATTAAGATGTATTTGTTTATTTATATTCCACCTTTATTATATTTACAAATAGCTCAATTTATTATATTTACAAATAGCTGACATATCCAATATACCTTTCTCCTCCTATTTTCCCTACAACAAGAGCCTTGTGAGGTAAGTTGGGCTGAGAGAGAGTGACTGGCCCAAGGTCACCCAGCTGGCTTTCATGGTTAAGTCGGGACTTGAACTCATTGTTTTCTGCTTTCCAGCCTGGTGCCTTAACCACTAGAGCAAACTGTCTATCCATACTGATGGCAGGGCATGGCTAACACTAAAACCAAGCTCTAGCCACTAGTGGAATTCCTCAAAAACTAAGTGTTAGCAGCTGCAGCCATCAATAGAAGAGTTCTTGGTTTCTCAGTAGCACAAGAAAAAAATGAAATTGATTAGATGCTTCTAATACTTAGTGCACTTTTTCTATATTTCCTTGCATGTAAACAATGTATATAAACTTTATTGACCATGTGCTTGAGGTTCTTCCCAAAGAATCTTGGCCAAACATATTATTTGTATATTTGACCAGACTTCCTAATATTATAAAGGTATTTGAAATGACACAAATTGTGTCCAGGCTGAGTAGAGAAATACAGTAGATGTAAATCTTATCACTTTGATGACAAGATGGGAGAAGAGTGTTGTGGGAAGTTGGAGACACTCTAATGTACTCCCCAAATATTGGAGTGTTATGTAGGCTACATTTTATCCTCTTTTCTATAGCATTTCTCTTTCTTTGCCAAGCGACAGGTTCAGAGATCTGCCCTGGAGATAACTTACTCAAGAATGTGGCAATTGAGATGACAGTAGTAAGACTAAAAGGGCATTTCCAGCTCAGTTGAAGCAAAACTTTATATGGAGTGTGAAATGCAGCATAATGAGACAAGGTACTGAACTTAAGGAGTAGATTTTGTTGTCCTGGCATGATTCTCAAATAAATATATACTTCCCTCTAATGATACTAACCAGCAGCATTTTATTTTAAACTTTTCTTTATTGATGGGGAGCAGGGAGTCAATTTGAATGAAAAAGAGCTGCTTTTTCAAATAAAAGATATCAAAAAAGATAATATTAAAATACCATTCTCTCTTTCTCCCTCCTTCTCCCTCTCCCTCTCCCTCCCTCCTTCCCTCTCTCTTTTTCTCTCTCTCTCCCCCATGGGTTGATTCCAAGAATGCTTGTGGAAAAGCCAGCACTTTAAGGTCTTCTGCAAAGTTAAGACCCTGAGCAACTGCCAGATCTCAGGGATGCTCCTTTGTATCCCTAGCTGATTTGTGGATCTCTGGGTACCATAGAAAAGGAATAGCACCTTTCATAGGCGGCCACATAATAGGCAATAAAGGCAGTCCAAGATATCTGTCTGGTTCCGACAGATGAAACTCTTCAAAGAACTTTGAGGCATTGTTTACCTTAAATAATCTTTATTCGAGAAGCATAACTTCAGCACTTACATAGTCAAAGCCAAAATCTGAATTCCCCTCCCCTGAACACATAGTATCAAAGCACAATTCCCTCCTCCAATTAACAGTCATAAATCACATTCTCCAATTAGTTTGAAATGCTGACTTTCCCTCCAGTTCTCCAACCCACCAATTCTTATCATCTCTTATTTCAATAATCTTGGTTCACACACTAGTTACAGTATTGTTATGTCTAACAAAACTCCCATGCACATTCCTCCTCCCCCCGCCTGTATCATCTAATTCTAACTCTAATTCTAAGAGTAAAACACAAGAAGGAAAATGGTTGCAACTCCATGTGTTGTCAAAGCAAAAAAAAATCCGATGTTAGCAGCGTTGACAATATCTTTTCACTTGGAAACTGGAGTTTTGTATATTGGTAATTATGCCCAAGCCAATTATCAAAAGCTTAGCAATGCAGTTCAAGAGGAGTTAGAATCAAATATTTGTTTCTGGTTCCATTTTTCCTATGCAATATTCTACAATAGGTAGGGAATCTGATTGCTTCAAATATTGTTGGGCCACCAATCCAATCTTCCCTATGAACTAGCCATGCTGGCTAGGACTAATGAAGTCTCTTGGCAGCATTTCTGATTATAAGAAATAGAGTAGACATTCTACAATCTTTTTGTCTATGGAGTTATCAGATGGTAGTTATCAGAACCCTACAACATTGAGTTGAAGGCCTGCCTATCAGCAAAGATGGGAAAGAAAAATAACTAAAACACATCCAGGAACCCCTCAGAACATTTGGCTATCCCAACTGAGGCTTTATCAAACCCCCCCCCCCCAAAAAAAAAGACCCAGTAGGAGCTCCTCCATAACAAAAAAAGAACAATAAATGATGCAATGTTGTCATTCCATACATTGCAGGAATATCTGAAAAACTCAGTAGGATCTTCAGCCAATGCAACATACATGCACACTTTAAACCCAAGAATACACTAAGGCAGAAGCTTGTCCACCACAAGGATAAAATACCCAGACACAACCTAACCAACGTGGTATATGCAGTACAATGTAATGAGACATTTGCAGATCTGTACATTCGGGAAACCAAACAATCACTTCATAAGCGCATGGCACAACATAGGAGAACAACCCCATACAGGACAAGAGTCAGCATTTAAAAGAAAAAGGCCACTCTTTCAAAGACAGCAAAGTCCACATTTTGGACAGAGAGGACAGAGAGATTTGAAAGAGAGGTCAAAGAGGTCATCTATGTCAAAACTGAACAGCCCTCTCTCAGTAGAGGGGGAGGGATATGATATCATCTATGTCCAGTCTACAACACAGTCCTTTCAGCAGTTCCAAGAAGGCTCCACACCATTTGCACCACTCAGGTGACCTTGAGGACAAAGATAAACCTCCAAGTGGCCTCAATGACTCTCTAAAAAAGGGAAATGACCAGATGTTTGCAAGGAATATAAATCCTTCCATTCCCCACCATCAAGTCAGAGCTGAAGAAGCTTTTTGGATGAGAAGGAAAATGTCTTCAAAGAAAAACTAGGAAGTCCAATTGTCTCTTGAAAAAGCACCTTTGGTACAACCCTTTTGGTGTTTTTTCTCTCCAGCATTCTCCACCATGTTCAAGGGCATGAATTAGTCTACAGACAGTCACCAGAAATCATAACACTAAAACGAGAATTCATTTTAAACTTTCTATTATTCAAGTTTAGCCATGGGAAAATGAAAGTAATTACTCGTGTAACACATTGCAGCTTTTGAAAATTGAGTGAGACATCTTAAGATGCTTTCACTGGTGCTTATTTGGTCTAACCCTCTTACACAATGACCTTGTTCTTACAGCCTGGAATTTAAATCAGAAACAGAAATTGCTATCTTTCCCAGCAGCAATATCACTATTTATTTGGGTATCCCTTGCTCTCAAGCCCACCCCTGACACTTTTGAATATTTCTTAAACCACAAATAGTGCTACTTCAATGGGCACATTTGACTTTTGTCTGACAGTCTGACTGCTAATTTTCCACATGGCTGAACAAGAAAAGGTATGGTTATCTTTAGCCTCTGGAGAAGAAATTGTGCAAGGGCTTGTCTAACAAAAGCTATCTCTTCCTGTTGTTTTTTAACACATTACTTTCTAGACAGGAATGTCATTCTAAGACAAAAATAAGGTAGATCTGGATAGTACTGGAACTAAAGTGTGTGCATGGATATTCTCTATTAACACAACACAAGTAATTATGTTAGATCCTGATATTCCAGTGTGATAGTTACTAATTGTATTGAAAATAATTGTATATTAGAGATCTTCTCTTCACCATATTCCACATATGGATTTCAGCAAATTAAGAACAATTTGTTACAATGGTTATCTGCCTCTAACTTATTGATCTCCCAAACCCTTTTTTCCCCTCTAGAGTCATCTTATTTCTATTTTCTTTATATTATGGCGAGGAGTGGTTTACATTTCAAATAGAAATTCAAATGCAGATAAATGAAAGAAAATTGAATATGTTTTAGGTCCACTGACTATAATAACCTCAGAAATATTCAAGTTGCTCTCTTCTCTACTATCAACTAATCAATGTTGTTCTTAATTGAAAGTCAGCTAATATCTGGCTGAGTTAATTTTCCCCTTTATTTTAGGAAAGATTTTAACAAAGAAAAAAAATAACCATTCCTACTGAGCAATTAGCTGCCAGCTTGATACACCATAATTCTTTTTCTTCAACACCTTGTGTATAAACATGATATTGATGACTATAAACTATGATGACTAGTTTACTTGCTTCTAAATTTGAGAGGATGTAAAATATGGATAATAATCTGCATAAAATAGTACAATATTTCATGCCTTTCAACAAAGGATTAAAAACCCAACATTGCATTTCCTATTAAGCAGTGTTCCATTACTGTGATACAAAGCACTTTTATTATTTCATTATAACAAAGGGAAATAAATAGTCAACACTACAAAATTATATATTTTCATTTCTCCATTTTCCATTTTTATCTTAATTAATTTCTTGTGTTAAAAAAAATCAGTCTAAATTAATGGCAAAAGGCAACAGTTTAAAATCAGAAGTGGATTTGCAGTTTAAGGAAAATAGACCCATTAAGATATTTCTCTGGAAACATAATGGGGAGTTATTCCATGTGGACTGCCTTCAGTTGGCAGGATTGCCTGTTTCAAGTTTTTTCTTCTTCTAGCACTATAATTGACTAATTATGAAAGGCCTAAAGAAGTCATATGAACAAACTCAATAAACTGAATATGGTTCCATGCTTGAATAAAAGTGTACAATGATATTCATCCATGCATCCATGCATCTATGCATCCATGCATCCATGCATCCATGCATCCATGCATCCATCCATCCATCCATCCATCCATCCATCCATCCATCCATCCATGCATCCATGCATCCATGCATCCATGCATCCATGCATCCATGCATCCATCCATCCATCCATCCATTTAAAATTGTTTTCTGCTAAAATGTACACAAAATGACTTCCAATATAATGGATGTCTCTCTGATTTTTAGATAATTGTCCTCTCTTTATGTTGCTTAGCACAGGACTTACCAGCTTCTTTCTTCCACTCCATTGTCTTACCTTGAGACCTTCTGTACTGTATTTGAAACCCTTTCCTTGCAGCAGGGGAGGCAAGCCAATGAAATGAAAGGTTAGAGGTAAACTATGGTTTGCCATGTTTCCTACTGAATGAAGTACTGTAATTTAAAAGTGTAGGTTTAGCATCAGTGATAAGGTGATGAAGAACTTGATAGAACTTGAAAAAGTAATGGCAGAAGGAGTTTTTGATTCCTTACTCCAATGTTTTCACTCTTATGGGATGACAGAAGATTATTTTTAAAAAATATTTGGTTTCTCTGGCATGCAACAGCGCTGCTGTGATGATAGGGTGTAAAAGTGGAGTGAAAAAAATGCTATTAGAACATTTTCCTTCTATTATAGTTTGGCATTGTGCTAATCACAGACTACAATTATTGGTAGGTGAT
Organism: Protobothrops mucrosquamatus; assembly: GCF_001527695.2. Classification (NCBI taxonomy): domain Eukaryota; kingdom Metazoa; phylum Chordata; class Lepidosauria; order Squamata; family Viperidae; genus Protobothrops; species Protobothrops mucrosquamatus. The sequence continues at coordinate 80,588 of NW_015386389.1, forward strand.
GATGTCAAGGAAACTTCAGGAATAAATAGATTCAAATCATTTATTGATAAACTTTACATCATATACAATGCTTCAGCAAAGAATAATAGAGAGTTGCATTTATGTGCAGAATTACTGGGGTCTGAGGTGCTGAAAATTGGAAGAATTTTAAGTATCCGATGGATGTCATCTAGTTTGCATACAGTTTTGGCTGTGTGAAATAATTTTGAATTCCTTGTATATCATTTTGAAGAAGCAATGCATGATCTTATAAGAGATAAAAATGATAAATGCAGTTATGATGGCTTGAAAAGAAAAATCACATTTACAGAATTTTTATTGGACCTAGGATTGATGTATGACACTCTCCAAGAATTATCAGAATTAAGTTTAAACCTACAGGACCGCAACATGGACCTGTACAAGGCAAATAAGAAAATAAAAATACTGGTACAAGTTTTTGAAGAAAGAGACAGAACTTTGGGCCCATTATAAATGTGCTGTTGCTGCTGTACTTGATCTTCACTTTTGTGGAGTTTTACTTCACGAAAAAGATTCAAGAAAGGATCCTCCCATTGACCCAAGTACATTTTATACAAAATTGAAAGAGTCAATCGAAAAAAGATTGCTTGATAGCAAAGACGATGGGTTGGTGTATTGGTCTCGCATACTTGATCAAAACATTGGCCTGAAGATGTTAATATTCAACTGACATTTGGAGAAGTAGAAATTAGAAACATGTCAATCAGACTGCAACTAAATGAAAGAGAAATGATTTGTGGATTCCGTGAATATATTCTCGAAAAGACATATCCAGAAAAAACTGTTGCATTTGATACAGACTTTGAATACTGTTCTCATTTCTTCAAGTGAATGTGAATGTGGATTTTTGCAGATGAATCTAATTGCCACCCCAACAAGAGCTTCATTGAAGACTAAGACAATTTCATCACTTTTGATCATCAAACTTGTCGGACCACCTCTGAGACTTTTCGATCCTTCAAAGTATGTTGACCTGTGGTTACTCAGAGGATGACATTCAGCCATAGATACTAACAGCAAGGAAAAGAGTTGAGAAGATTTGCTGGATGAGAATTGGGCAAAACCCTGGAATTTACTATGAACATTTCTTTCAATACAATAAATTAAATTTATGTTAAGAACTGAATATATATTTTTTTAAATAAAAGATTAATAAGATGTGAGTTCTGGCACCTTTTTTTGTTACAAAAAGGGCACTGAATAGATACACAAAATACTATGGCTGGAAGCAGGTTCCCCATATAATTTTTATGACAAAACTTAGGCCAAATATGCCAATATTTTGAGACAGTGAAACATTTAGCTTGGTACAATTGACATACAATTTCTGTCATGGCAGTAATGGCCAATTATAAAACATCCATGTATCAGAGAATTATGGATGCAGGACATGTAACAGAAGAACAGAGTTGGAAGGGATCTTGGAGATCTTCTAGTCCAACACCCTGCTTAAGCAGCAGACCCTATTCAATGTCAGGCAACTGATTGTCCAATCTCTTCTTAAAAGCCTCCAGTGATGGAGCACCCATAACTTCTAAAGGAAGTTTAATTAATGATTAATTTTCAGGAAAGTTCTCCTTAGTTATAGGTTGCTTCTGTCCTTGATTCATTTCCATGTATTGCTACTTGTCCAGCCTTCAGAGCAGGGCTTTTCAACCTGTGGTACATGTACCACCTGTGGTACTTTGGCACATAGCAGGTGGTACGCGACCATCCTAGATAAATGTAGCGGGGGAGGGGAATGAGCCGAAGAGACCCAAGCCTGAGGGAGAGGCAACTGCAGCAGCAGGACTGTCAGGGGTCGGCAGAAGCCCCAGGAGCCTGCAGGTCTCCAACTGATTGGCTCCAGCTGATTGGTGCTTCCAGAAGCAGCACGGAGCTGGAGGTGAACTGAAGAAAAAGAGGGGGGGAGGGGAGGAGAGGCTATAAAAGGAGATGGTTTTGGGGGGAAAGGGAAAAAAAGACAACAGGGAAAGAGAAGGGGACAGAGAAGAAGCTGTGGAAGGAGTGCTCAGCAGGCAGGAAGAAAAAAGAGACAGTGAAGAAGAAGCAGCTGTTGCTGGAAGAAAAGGTCCCCTGGTTTGTTTTCTCCAGCCAGGAGAATGCAATCAGCGCTGATGAAATGAAAAGCCGGGAGATGAGCATGTCAGAAAGGAGGTGGGTTTATTTAGTTCTGGATCAGCTGGCAGCTTGATTGGGTTACCATAAGGATTTTTATGCAGTTTTTACAGCGTTTTGTAATTCAGAGGCTCAGTTTGTGTGCTTTAGTTATTGGAATATTTTAATCTGTTTCAGAAAGGCTAGCAATGAGTCCAAAGTGTTGCCTTCTGTAGGTTTAATCCCTTTAAACAAATGTAATTAGTTTTACCCCCTTATCTTGAGTCTGTCTATGGCTTTTAGAAAGTTTTCTTTGAAGGTAAACAGGCTTAAGTTAAGGCTAAAGCTTTTTGCTTTCAGACTCAGGTTGCAACATTGTGACATGACACACGCCTGAGGCAGCTTAAAGGGAAAAAAATGGAGTTTATGTGTTCTTTTATTTTGTGACCCTTTCTTGCTTTGCACTTGATTCCTGTGTCTTTAAGGGGAGAGGGAAGGGATTGTGGGGGTGCATTCTTACTACATTGTGGAAGGAGAGCTCAGAAGGCAGGGAAGAAGAAGAGGAGAGGGAGAGAGGAAGAAGGGCCGATCAGCTAGCTCAGGGGTCTACAAACTTAGCAACTTTAAGACCTGTGGACTTCAACTCCCAGAATTCCTCAGCCAGCCATGATGGCTGAAGAATTCTGGGAGTTGAAGTCCACAAGTCTTAAAAGTGCCAAGATTGAAGATCCCTGAGTTAGCTGGTAGTGGTGCATATTAATAAACATGGATAAATTCATCATACATTTGTCAGTGCAAAGGGAAAGTGATTCAGCAAAGGAACAGCCACCGAAGAAATTAAAACTGGTACTTTTTTACCTTTTTTCTACAGTTTGTAATATTTTATTAGATTATAGAATAAAATACAAAAGCAAATAGTTGGACACAGTGGGGAGGGAAAAGGGGGAAAAGTGAGCGGGAAAAGGGAAAAAGAACAGATTTCCTCAGTTGCAGTAGAAGGAAGCATTAACATTGAACCTCAACTTTGTACTTTTCCTTAATATTATAAACTAGTTATTTCTATAACAACAAATGAATCTAATCAGTAAAACCCAAAATCCCCTCCCCCTTTTTTTAGCCATCAAGTTTTTGACACCTTGCTAAGCACTGGTGATAGTCAAATATTTCCATGTCCTAAAAGTGATACAATCTGTGAAAAGATTGAAAAGCCTGCTTTAGAGAATAGGTTGACCCCTTCTTCTTTGTGGCAGCCCTCAGATATTGGACACTGCTATCATGTCTTCGCTAGTCCTTCTTTTCATTAAACTTTCAGATTTACAAGCTGAAGCAAATTGTCTAGTTTCAGTTCTGAGTATCTCCAGTAAAGACATGAATTGCTTTACAATGCCTTAGTAAGGCCACACTTGGAATACTGCATCCAGTTTTGGTCACCGCAATGTAAAAAAGATGNNNNGCCTGAAGGCAGGACGAGAAGCAACGGGTGGAAACTGATCAAGGAGAGAAGCAACTTAGAACTAAGGAGAAACTTCCTGACAGTTAGAACAATTAACCAATGGAACAACCTGCCTCCAGAAGCGGTGAATGCTCCAACACTGGAAGTTTTTAAGAAGAGACTGGACAGCCGTTTGTCTGAAATGGTGTAGGGTTCCTGCGTGGGCAGGGGGTTGGACTAGATGACCTCCAAGGTCCCTTCCAACTTTATTATTATTATTATTATTATTATTATTATTATTATTATTATTATTATTATTATTATTATTATTATTATTAAAACCCTTCAGTCTTTTCTCACCAAAGATACTGTAAATATAACCAAATCATTCAATCCTTCTTCATACAATTTTGCTTCTAATTCCTGTTCATTACCTCAACCCATTTCAGCATGTCTGTTTAAAACTGTGCTATGAGAACTGGACTCAACACGTGACATGACATCTGAACAATGTGGAATAAATCAGTGCTATGTATATGATTTGGAAAATACATGTATAGTTATGCAGCCCAAGATTATATTTGCTTGTTTTTCAGACACATCATGTTGCCAGTTCAGACTGCAATTAGCTATTATTTAAATTTCTTTTCACAAAATACTATTCCGAAGCCAACATTCCATTAAACTGTACTGTTTCTTAAATAAGGATATTTGCATTTGTGTCTGTTAAATTTTATTCAGCTGATTTAATCTCATTTCTCTAACCTGTCAAGATCATTTGAATTTTCTCTGGGGCATTGCACTCAAATCTGTATGTTCAGCAAATTTGAGAGACATTTTCTCTACCTCTTCATCCAAGTTATTAATAAAAAAATCTTGAAGAACACTGGACTCATGATTGAACCTTGTAGCATCCCATTCAATATATCACTCTAGTTTGCTGTAGTATAATTTTTGAAATATCTCTGTGCCCATTTAATTGTGATGGCCTCTAGCTCACACTTAACAAAAATCCTAATTAGAACGTCACGGTGAACTTTGTAAATGCTTTTCTACAGCATTCCTAATATCCACTCAGGAGCTTACCGGATTTCTTTTTGAAATGTGAAGATACTTTTCTTAACAAGAACTTGCTGAGTTCTTATAATTTCCTAATTGCCCTTAAGATTTATGCAAATTGATCTATTAATGATCTTTTTTAGAAACTTCTCTAGGCACGGTTGTCAGGCTGATTGATATGTAGTCACTGTTTTTTAAGAGTTCAGGATATTTGCTAGTCTTTAAAGAGTTCCAAAATTTCACTACAGGTAGTCCTTGCTTAATGCCCAGTCACTTAGGGACTGTCCAGAGTTACAACTGATCAGTGGTGGGATTCAGCCAGTTTGCACCAGTTCGGCAAAACCAGTAGCTAATTTTTTGTTGCCCAGGCTCAGAATGGACTTCCAGAAGTGGCATCCACACAGAGAACCAGTTGTTCACATATTTGAATCCCACCACTGCAACTCAGAAACGTACTTACAAACTGGATTTGAAGTTCTGACAACCACCATCCCTCAAGATCACATGATCACATTTTGGACATTTGGCAATTGGTATGAGATTATGGCAATTAGCAGCATCCTGCAGTCATCTGAGCATGTTTTTTTTTTGGTCAGAAACCAGTGTTTACTGGTTTATTGATTTCTAGCAAAAAACACTCTTTGCAGACAATGTATTTGCTTAATGACCATGGCATTTGCTTAATGACTTCCATGTTTACTTTACAACCACACTTAATGACTGCCCCCCAAAAAAGTTGTAAAATTGGATCGATCACATAAGAAAACTATTTAACAATCGCCATGACTTACATCCATAATACCAGGCTCAATTACAGTTATAAATTGAGGACCACATGTATTTACATTATTCCCTCCCCCCAAAAAAGTAATATTTCTGAAAATAAAGATCAGACTGAAACAGAGTTTAAAAAAAGTGTTGAAGCAAATATTTGTATGGAGATTCCATTCCCTACCATCCAGTCAGAGCTGAAGAAGCTTCTTGGATGAGAAAGAAAACATCTTCAAAGAAAAACAAGAAAGTCCAGTTGCCTCTTGAAAAAGCACCTCTGGGACAACCAAATATTTCCTTCAGCCCATCATCCAAAGACTATTTGACCTCCTTACATCATGGTTGATAATATAATAGTGGCAGCTGAGAGCTATGATACAACAGGGAGAGCTATTGTTAGCATTCTCCTCTTAACTTTCACATCATCTAGTTTTTCCATCAGCTTTGTAAATTTTTTCTTTGCAGGCAGTCAAGTCACTTGTAGTAACTGAGATCAGATTCAATAGACCTGAGAGTGAAAATGACAGTGTTAGTATGTCTCTCTTTTAATATTTCAGTAGGAAAGTTTAAACCGGCAAGATCAGAATATGTAATTACCTTCAACAATTAAGGCTAAGAAATTGATGGCAAAGGATCTTGTACCATGGGCAAGATGGAGAATCCTGAAGATTCTCTAGTAGCTGGTTTTTATCAGAATTCTTTTGCATCTGCAGTAAAAGTCATTTTTTTTTCTATTTGATTCTTGCCCTTAAATCCTCTATGCCAAACTAATGGAATGAGTAATTTATTGCCACAGCCAGGATGCAATTCAAATGCTTAGGGATGGGTAAAGGCTTTGAAACCGCTACTATCCTATGAGTTTGAATGTCATGCCAGGAGACCTTTATCTATTACTCAGGAAGAATGTTGAACTTTCACAAATAGATCTGGATGCAGTGATTTAGATAGGCAATAATCTTTTTTTAAAAAAAGAGAGTCTTTTTTAGATTCTGTGTATTGGTCATTTTTATGCATTATAGTTACTGGCATTGCACTGATATATATTAGCATGTGCCTAGATTTGTGCAAAGAATTCAAACAAAATACCTGTCACTGGGCTTCCAAAACTTATAACCCTCATATAAATTGGATTCAAGAACCCTGTCTCATCTCCTTGCCTAGCTAATGGAAAAAGTGATATAATAAAGCTTTGCCTGTATGCTTCTAGCCCGTTAGCTTAGGATAAATTAGGGATCTCTGAATGATGGAGACAACTAGTAGTCTTAAAATACTGACGTTTTGCCTACTGGATGCAACTGTATGCTGTTAAAATCTGTATAAAGATATATGACCAAGTTACAGCTTATTGGTTTGTAGGATAATAACAATAACAATAACAACAATAATAATAATGAGAAGAAGAAGAAAAAGAAGAAGAAGAAGAAGAAGAAGAAGAAGAAGAAGAAGAAGAAGAAGAAGAAGAAGAAGAAGAAGAAGAAGAAGAAGAAGAAGAAGAAGAAGAAGAAGAAGAAGAAGAAGAAGAGGAGGA
>NW_015386389.1:90211-95133 GCF_001527695.2 Protobothrops mucrosquamatus
ATTATTATCAAGGGAAGTCACAGTATTTCTCACCATTCTCTGTGTGATCCTCTACGTATCCACCTTGCTACCTTTCCAGTATTCACATGAATAAAAATTATTATATTATAGTCACAATAGTATGCAATTACAGAGAGCAGGTTGGTGTAATGGTTAAAAACCAAGCTAGAAAATAGGAGAACATGAGTGTCAGCTAGCTGAACTTGATTTGAGTCCTAGTTACTCTCTTTCTGTGTATGTGTCTCTGTGTGTTTGTGTTTGTGTTTATGAGACAATAAAATAGGACTATATTGTAACATTGGCAGTAGGTGTGACCCATTGTCTCCCTGTATGAACATTGAGAATCATATGTGAAACCTGCCCTTAGAAAACCTGAGTATAAGATGAGAAGTTGCCTCACTTTGGTTAGTTATTTAATTTGGTTTACTTAATTCAATAACATTTCTTTCTTCTCATTTCCAGTCTCATTCTGCTTCTAGGTTTGATGTATGCTGTTCTTTCTCAGTGAAATTTAATAATCCAAACTGTTTGATGAAGTCTGTTTGTGGGAGAGAAAGGAAGGTGAATTAGTTGGAACATCTGACTCTCTAAGCCATTTTTCATCTCTCACATTGTCACTTGACCTTTCTTTCTCTTCCATTTCAGTGCAGGAAGACTGCATAGATATATGAAATAGACTATAACCATCATGGGTAGAAACTTTAATTCCATGGTCTATAGCTTTAATACTGAGATAAGATCTGTGAATATTGACTGGAAAAGCTAAAATCAATATAATATACAAAGAAGTATTAGAAACAATATGTGGTTCATTTGCACTTGGTGTGGAATTTAAAGTACAAAAAAAAATCACATCTATTTAAATTTGACTAAAACCCAACTGGGATGTGCTGTTGTCAAGTAAGACTCAGTAAAAGTTTACCTCATCTCTGGCATTGGACTTCCATTGTTGGATCCTGACAGCTAAAGAGGTCAAGATATTAACCATGGATTTATCTCCCAGATACATACCCAGTTAGGTGTACATGTATTGCTGAGTTATCTTTGGTTTTAATCTTCATCTTTTATAGCATATGTTTCATTTTTTTGTCAAGATTTGTTTTATTTTCCTCCCTCTGGGAGGTGGACAAATGTGTCGTTGTAAACTCTTGAGGGTATTTTTAGTCCCCTTAATGATATTTATCCAGTCGAGCAGTATGGTAGCCTAGAGGTGAAGACACTCACTTCCCATTCGGAAGGTCGAGAGTTCAATCCTAAGCAGCAGCAGATGTTTCTTATCAGAGCACAAACAGAAAATGTCTGCTGTGAACTCTGCATAGGCATCAGGAAGGGCATCCAGCCAGTAAATGCTCAGATCTACTCAGTCACCCTGACCTCACCCTGAAGTAAGGGATTATAGGGTTGTCAAAAGAAAAAAAAGATATTTATTCAGCCAACATATGCATTTCTTACTCATGGGACATTGTTGCTCTAAAAATCAGATCAGATACAGAAAGCAGCCCAGTGCAGCATACTTTTTTGAATATGGCTATTTGCTTGATCATCAGAAAGCTATTCCAAGTGGACCAAAATAGTATGAATGGGGGGAAAAACCCACACATTTATTCTATTCCAATCTGCATAGAAACTGATCTTTCAGATACAAATACATTAAACAACAACAAAACTCCTAATCTCAACTATGCAGTACNCTGCCTGGGCAGGGGGTTGGACTCGATGACCTCCAAGGTCCCTTCCAACTTTATTATTATTATTATTATTATTATTATTATTATTATTATTATTATTATTATTATTATTATTATTATTATTATTATTATTATTATTATTATTATTATTATTATTATTATTATTATTATTATTATTATTATTATTATTATTATTATTAAAATCCTTCAGTCTTTTCTCACCAAAGATACTGTAAATATAACCAAATCATTCAATCCTTCTTCATACAATTTTGCTTCTAATTCCTGTTCATTACCTCAACCCATTTCAGCATGTCTGTTTAAAACTGTGCTATGAGAACTGGACTCAACACGTGACATGACATCTGAACAATGTGGAATAAATCAGTGCTATGTATATGATTTGGAAAATACATGTATAGTTATGCAGCCCAAGATTATATTTGCTTGTTTTTCAGACACATCATGTTGCCAGTTCAGACTGCAATTAGCTATTATTTAAATTTCTTTTCACAAAATACTATTCCGAAGTCAACATTCCATTAAACTGTACTGTTTCTTAAATAAGGATATTTGCATTTGTGTCTGTTAAATTTTATTCAGCTGATTTAATCTCATTTCTCTAACCTGTCAAGATCGTTTGAATTTTCTCTGGGGCATTACACTCAAATCTGTATGTTCAGCAAATTTGAGAGACATTTTCTCTACCTCTTCATCCAAGTTATTAATAAAAAAATCTTGAAGAGCACTGGACTCATGATTGAACCTTGTAGCATCCCATTCAATATATCACTCTAGTTTGCTGTAGTATAATTTTTGAAATATCTCTGTGCCCATTTAATTGTGATGGCCTCTAGCTCACACTTAACAAAATTCCTAATTAGAACGTCACGGTGAACTTTGTAAATGCTTTTCTACAGCATTCCTAATATCTACTCAGGAGCTTACCAGATTTCTTTTTGAAATGTGAAGATACTTTTCTTAACAAGAACTTGCTGAGTTCTTATAATTTCCTAATTGCCCTTAAGATTTATGCAAATTGATCTATTAATGATCTTTTTTAGAAACTTCTCTAGGCACGGTTGTCAGGCTGATTGATATGTAGTCACTGTTTTTTAAGAGTTCAGGATATTTGCTAGTCTTTAAAGAGTTCCAAAATTTCACTACAGGTAGTCCTTGCTTAATGCCCAGTCACTTAGGGACTGTCCAGAGTTACAACTGATCAGTGGTGGGATTCAGCCAGTTTGCACCAGTTCGGCAAAACCAGTAGCTATTTTTTTGTTGCCCAGGCTCAGAATGGACTTCCAGAAGTGGCATCCACACAGAGAACCAGTTGTTCACATATTTGAATCCCACCACTGCAACTCAAAAACGTACTTACAAACTGGATTTGAAATTCTGACAACCACCATCCCTCAAGATCACATGATCACATTTTGGACATTTGGCAATTGGTATGAGATTATGGCAATTAGCAGCATCCTGCAGTCATCTGAGCATGTTTTTTTTTTTTTTGGTCAGAAACCAGTGTTTACTGGTTTATTGATTTCTAGCAAAAAACACTCTTTGCAGACAATGTATTTGCTTAATGACCATGGCATTTGCTTAATGACTTCCATGTTTACTTTACAACCACACTTAATGACTGCCCCCCAAAAAAGTTGTAAAATTGGATCGATCACATAAGAAAACTATTTAACAATCGCCATGACTTACATCCATAATACCAGGCTCAATTACAGTTATAAATTGAGGACCACGTGTATTTACATTATTCCCTCCCCCCAAAAAGTAATATTTCTGAAAATAAAGATCAGACTGAAACAGAGTTTAAAAAAAGTGTTGAAGCAAATATTTCTATGGAGATTCCATTCCCTACCATCCAGTCAGAGCTGAAGAAGCTTCTTGGATGAGAAAGAAAACATCTTCAAAGAAAAAAAAGAAAGTCCAGTTGCCTCTTGAAAAAGCACCTCTGGGACAACCAAATATTTCCTTCAGCCCATCATCCAAAGACTATTTGACCTCCTTACATCATGGTTGATAATATAATAGTGGCAGCTGAGAGCTATGATACAACAGGGAGAGCTATTATTAGCATTCTCCTCTTAACTTTCACATCATCTAGTTTTTCCATCAGCTTTGTAAATTTTTTCTTTGCAGGCAGTCAAGTCACTTGTAGTAACTGAGATCAGATTCAATAGACCTGAGAGTGAAAATGACAGTGTTAGTATGTCTCTCTTTTAATATTTCAGTAGGAAAGTTTAAACCGGCAAGATCAGAATATGTAATTACCTTCAACAATTAAGGCTAAGAAATTGATGGCAAAGGATCTTGTACCATGGGCAAGATGGAGAATCCTGAAGATTCTCTAGTAGCTGGTTTTTATCAGAATTCTTTTGCATCTGCAGTAAAAGTCATTTTTTTTTTCTATTTGATTCTTGCCCTTAAATCCTCTATGCCAAACTAATGGAATGAGTAATTTATTGCCACAGCCAGGATGCAATTCAAATGCTTAGGGATGGGTAAAGGGTTTGAAACCGCTACTATCCTATGAGTTTGAATGTCATGCCAGGAGACCTTTATCTATTACTCAGGAAGAATGTTGAACTTTCACAAATAGATCTGGATGCAGTGATTTAGATAGGGAATAATCTTTCAAAAAAAAAGAGAGTCTTTTTTATATTCTGTGTATTGGTCATTTTTATGCATTATAGTTACTGGCATTGCACTGATATATATGAGCATGTGCCTAGTTTTGTGCAAAGAATTCAAACAAAATACCTGTCACTGGGCTTCCAAAACTTATAACCCTCATATAAATTGGATTCAAGAACCCTGTCTCATCTCCTTGCCTAGCTAATGGAGAAAGTGATATAATAAAGCTTTGCCTGTATGCTTCTAGCCCGTTAGCTTAGGATAAATTAGGGATCTCTGAATGATGGAGACAACTAGTAGTCTTAAAATACTGAAGTTTTGCCTACTGGATGCAACTGGATGCTGCTAAAATCTGTATAAAGACATATGACCAAGTTACAGCTTATTGGTTTGTAGGATAATAACAATAACAATAACAACAATAATAATAATGAGAAGAAGGAGAAGGAGAAGGAGAAGGAGAAGGAGAAGAAGAAGAAGAAGAAGAAGAAGAAGAAGAAGAAGAAGAAGAAGAAGAAGAAGAAGAAGAAGAAGAAGAAGAAGAAGAAGAAGAAGAGGAGGAGGAGGAGGAGGAGGAGG
>NW_015386389.1:95438-99447 GCF_001527695.2 Protobothrops mucrosquamatus
GAGGAGGAGGAGGAGGAGGAGGAGGAGGAGGAGTTGGCAGGCCCTTGGAGGTCATCTAATCCAACCCCCTGCTCAGGCAGGAAACCCTATACCATTTCAGACAAATGGCTATCCAATCTCTTCTTAAAAACTTCCAATTGAAGCATTCATAACTTCTGGAGGCAAGTTGTTCCACTGGTTAATTGTTCTAACTGTCCGGAAATTTCTCCTTAGTTCTCGTTTAGTTCTGTCCTTGATTAGTTTCCATCGGTTGCTTCTTGTTCTGCTCTCTGGTGCTTTGGAGAATAGCTTGAATAGTTTTATTGTTGGAACCAGGTCAGACTATGGCAAAATGTTTTAAGAGGGTTGGCAAATGCTTTGTGTCTATAATACCTATATGACACATCAGTTTAGATAAAAATTCCCTTGAAATTATGTGGCTTTTACTGTCTTGAATGTGTCCAAAAATGAAGTGGACTCAAGGAAGACTTTAACTTCTAAGTTGTCCTAAGCTGAAGTACAAATCCTAATGATGAATAATTATTTCATTTTCATTTTATTATGCAACAACAGTTTATCAGTCAATTATAAATGTAAAGAAGGAAAATAATCTTATGTTTACTAATGCTGATATCTTAAATCATAATATTAATGAAACATCTCATTTTATTTTCAGTGGTATCTAAACATTACAGTGTTAATACTACTTAGAAAATATTGTGCAAATATGTCAGATCTGCCCCACTTAATAGAAATTATCCTTGACTCCATTTGTTGAGAAAGGAATAGTTTAATCAGAAGTCAATTGCATTGCAGTAGTGCATAGCCAGAACTGAGAATTGTGAGCCGAAATCCCTAAGTTCAACTTTTCCCTCCTTAACTGCCTCCCATCATTAACCCACCCCCCCATGATTAAACACTTCAAGCATAGGTTGGTATGGAGCTATGTTCTTCTCCCAGTTGGGTGACCTTGAAGCAGCATCTCGGGAAATATAGCAATAACTTTCATTTTCCCATTACTTTCATTTCCACCCCCCCAAGTATTTCCTTCCCATCTACCCTCCCCAGAGTCCATGGTAACATGGTAACAAAGCACAAGCAAGAATGAGGCGGCAGCTGACACTATCCAAATAATGTAATGTATTATGGGAAGAGGAGGAGAAGGAGGAGGAGAAGGAGAAGGAGAGAGAAGGAGAAGGAGAAGGAGGAGAAAGAGTAGTCATTTAATTGTGAAATTTACTTGTGAGCAATAACTGAAGTTACAGCTGATCATACTGCTCCATTTGTCTCAATGGTTAAGTAAAACTGAATTCAGCCCATGAAGAAATGTCTCATGTGCCAAGGCAAACATCCCAAAACTAAGTAGGTTTTCAGCAATCTTTGCAAAGTAACATGAAAGGAGAAAAATCAAGGTGAAATAACATTGCCACATTAATAGGTTGTAACAACTCAAGAAAATCATACACTCAAGCACATCAATCTTCAGTATGTCAAGAATGTCAAATCCGTAGCAGCAATATGACATATTGGCCCAGCAATAGCAAAATGATATTGTGAGGTGAGTGACACATTCACATTTGACAGAATACTAGGTAATGAAAGCTGTATTCACCCTGCCAAAAAGAAAAGTAAAGTTTTAAGAAATGTGTTTTTTCCCCTTTTGTTACTGATATACCTTCCTGGACATAAACCCAAGAAATTGGTTACAGATTCTCAAAAATCAGTAATAGAAAAACATTTTGAAAAGACAGAGCTTCAAACAATTGAGTCATTTATTATTATTACTATTATTATTACTATTATTATTGTTGTTGTTGTTCAATTACATAGTCAGATGTTTAGACTGCATTTGGCATTTTTATCCACCTATAGAGTCCTTCTCAAGGTCCTGGAATAGGCAGATGGTGCTGGTTGGTCATTTTAAAATTATTATCGCAGGATGTTAGCTTTTCCAAGTAAAGCTGCCTTTTGCAATTGGCAGATGGTGAATTTGTCAGTGTCGATGGCATTCAAATAGTGCTCCAGATGTTTTGGTATTGCACCCCAGGCACCTATTTCTATTGATTCTATTATTGTTTTATTTTTGCTACCATCTTCCCACTTCTATTTGCAGATCATTGTATTTTGTGATTTTATCCACTTTCCCTTCTATTCTGCTGCCTCCTGACACTGCTACGTTCACTATCCAGACTATTTTTGTCCTTTTTATCAACAATTGTTAAGTTTGTGTGACAGGTGCTTGTCTGTTTGAATTCTAGAGTCCCAGAGCATTTTAACGTCTTTATTTTTCTATTACTTTGTCTATTTTGTGATCCCACCAGTACTTACTTGCAAATATTATTATTATCAAGGGAAGTCACAGTATTTCTCACAATTCTCTGTGTGATCCTCTACGTATCCACCTTGCTACCTTTCCAGTATTCACATGAATAAAAAATATTATATTATAGTCATGATAGTATGGAATTACAGAGAGCAGGTTGGTGTAATGGTTAAAAACCAAGCTAGAAAATAGGAGAACATGAGTGTCAGCTAGCTGAACTTGATTTGAGTCCTAGTTACTCTCTTTCTGTGTATGTGTCTCTCTGTGTTTGTGTTTGTGTTTATGAGACAATAAAATAGGACTATATTGTAACATTGGCAGTAGGTGTGACCCATTGTCTCCCTGTATGAACATTGAGAATCATATGTGAAACCTGCCCTTAGAAAACCTGAATATAAGATGAGAAGTTGCCTCACTTTGGTTAGTTATTTAATTTGGTTTACTTAATTCAATAACATTTCTTTCTTCTCATTTCCAGTCTCATTTTGCTTCTAGGTTTGATGTATGCTGTTCTTTCTCAGTGAAATTTAATAATCCAAACTGTTTGATGAAGTCTGTTTGTGGGAGAGAAAGGAAGGTGAATTAGTTGGAACATCTGACTCTCTAAGCCATTTTTCATCTCTCACATTGTCACTTGACCTTTCTTTCTCTTCCACTTCAGTGCAGGAAGACTGCATAGATACATGAAATAGACTATAACCATCATGGGTAGAAACTTTAATTCCATGGTCTATAGCTTTAATACTGAGATAAGATCTGTGAATATTGACTGGAAAAGCTAAAATCAATATAATATACAAAGAAGTATTAGAAACAATATGTGGTTCATTTGCACTTGGTGTGGAATTTAAAGTACAAAAAAAAATCACATCTATTTAAATTTGACTAAAACCCAACTGGGATGTGCTGTTGTCAAGTAAGACTCAATAAAAGTTTACCTCATCTCTGGCATTGGACTTCCATTGTTGGATCCTGACAGCTAAAGAGGTCAAGATATTAACCATGGATTTATCTCCCAGATACATACCCAGTTAGGTGTACATATATTGCTGAGTTATCTTTGGTTTTAATCTTCATCTTTTATAGCATATGTTTCATTTTTTGGCCAAGATTTGTTTTATTTTCCCCCCTCTGGGAGGTGGACAAATGTGTCGTTGTAAACTCTTGAGGGTATTTTTAGTCCCCTTAATGATATTTATCCAGTCGAGCAGTATGGTAGCCTAGAGGTGAAGACACTCACTTCCCATTCGGAAGGTCGAGAGTTCAATCCTAAGCAGCAGCAGATGTTTCTTATCAGAGCACAAACAGAAAATGTCTGCTGTGAACTCTGCATAGGCATCAGGAAGGGCATCCAGCCAGTAAATGCTCAGCTCTACTCAGTCACCCTGACCTCACCCTGAAGTAAGGGATTATAGGGTTGTCAAAAGAAAAAAAAAGATATTTATTCAGCCAACATATGCATTTCTTACTCATGGGACATTGTTGCTCTAAAAATCAGATCAGATACGGAAAGCAGCCCAGTGCAGCATACTTTTTTGAATATGGCTATTTGCTTGATCATCAGAAAGCTATTCCAAGTGGACCAAAATAGTATGAATGGGGGGAAAAACCCACACATTTATTCTATTCCAATCTGCATAGAAACTGATCTTTCAGATACAAATACATTAAACAACAACAAAACTCCTAATCTCAACTATGCAGTAC
>NW_015386389.1:99610-102178 GCF_001527695.2 Protobothrops mucrosquamatus
GAAAGCAGCCCAGTGCAGCATACTTTTTTGAATATGGCTATTTGCTTGATCATCAGAAAGCTATTCCAAGTGGACCAAAATAGTATGAATGGGGGGAAAAACCCACACATTTATTCTATTCCAATCTGCATAGAAACTGATCTTTCAGATACAAATACATTAAACAACAACAAAACTCCTAATCTCAACTATGCAGTACAAAATTCCGTTTCTTGTTCTGCAAATGAAAAGTTGCTTAAAGGGAAGAGACATACCTTCTCTTCTCTGAGGCTATATTTTTCTGCATTGGGACATTATTTCCTTCATTCAAAAACTTGGTGATATTGGAAATCTAATTGTACCGGAAAATGCCATTGGTGTCACTCAAGTGCAGTCAGGAAGCAGTGAATAATATAATAATTCATCTTGGACCTTTGTCAAATTTAGTAAAAAAAAATGTTTGTATGAAAAACTAACCAATCAAATTGCACAACCACCCTGAGAATTGATGTACAAAAAAAGGGGGGAAATGTCAAGGAAAGTGAACCGTAATGTTCCTCACAAGGAAGGTGAGTTATAATATAAACATTGAAAGAAACATTATAAAACCTTTTAATGGTTTTTGGCTTAAGTTCGAGTTATATTGCTCTGTCAGCTTTACACTGTGCTTTCATCCATCTGTGGTATTTGTTTGAAGAATTACCACAAGCATTTGCTCCTGTCTGTGGTTAGCTTTGAGTTCATATCTCTTTCTAAATTACTTTTCAAAAGTTTTGATTGTGCCTTAGGGACAAAGCCATCTGGGTGATTTTGGCTACTCACTGTCTCTCAGCTCTGGAAAGAAAGCAATGGCAAACCATTTCTGAAAATTTTGATGAAAAAACTGCAGGGACTCGTCTAGGTAACCACCTGGAGTCAACACTGAAGTAAAAAACACTGTAAACGGTATTATAAATTTCCATATGCATAATAATAATAATAATAATAATAATAATAATAATAATAATAATAATAATAATAATAATAATAATAATAATAATAATAATAATAATAATAATAAAAAGTTGGAAGGGACCTTGGAAGTCATCTAGTCCAACCCACTGCTCAGGCAGGAAACCCTATACCATTTCAGACAAATGGCTGTCCAGTCTCATCTTAAAAATTTCCAGTGTTAGAGCATTCACCGCTTCTGGAGGTAGGTTGTTCCACTGGTTAATTGTTCTAACTGTCAGGAAATTTCTCCTTAGTTCTAGGTTGCTTCTCTCCTTGATTAGTTTCCATCTGTTGCTTCTTGTCCTGCCTTCAGGTGCTTTGGAAAATAGCTTGATTCCCTCTTCTTTGTGGCAGCCCCTGAGATATTGGAACACTGCTATCATGTCCCCCCTCATCCTTCTCTTCATTAAACTAGACGTACCCAATTCCAGCAACCGTTCCTTATATGTTTTAACCTCTAGTCCCCTAATCATCTTTGTTGGTCTTCTCTGTACTTTTTCTAGAGTCTCAACATCTTTTTTACATCCTGGTGTCCAAAACTGGATGCAGTATTCCAAGTGTGGCCTTACCAGGCATTGTAAAGTAGTAATAATACAGAGATTCTATCCCTCTGTTAATGCAGCCTAGCACTGTGTTGGCTTTTTTGGCAGCTACAGCACACTGCTGGCTCATATTTAAGTGATTGTCCACTAGGACTCCTAGTTGTTTATATCTGATACATTAATAATTATAATTGGATAACACATTTTGGAATGATTCTAACTGCTCAGATTATGGAGATAAGATTATGTCTTTTTTCTCCAGGTTCTACTCTCAGTTGTTTTTTTCTTGGAGAGACTCTAAAGAGCTTTATTTTTGGGAAGCTCAAAAAAGAATATTGTATATTCCACTTCTCTTCCAGAATTAAATAGGCTAGACTGGGAAGTCAAGCAAACCACTTTCTCATTCTTGTCGAGACATTATATGGATGTATCCATGTACTTATCCAGAGTTAAGATCAATGTAAGGAAGGTTTTATTTTGTTTTGTTTAATCAATTTCATAGCTGATTAAGCAAGAGCTGTGGTAGAATGCAGAATTACAGGCTAACTCTGCCCATAGCCAGGAATTTGATCCTGGCCAGCTCAAGGTTGACACAGCCTTCCTGTTATGGCTCCGTCTTGTGAGCCCCTCTTATCGGAGGAAGAAGGCTCCGAACATGAAGGAGAGGAGATGGCCAGGCCTCCCTCTCCAGGACCCTCCTCTTTGGCAATGCCTCAGGTGTCTCCCGACGGAGAACAGATTGACCAGGAGCCAGGTGTTTCTGAGATTGGCCAGGAGCCAGGTGTTTCTGAGATTGGCCAGGAGCCAGGTGTTTCTGAGATTGGCCAGGAGCCAGGTGTGTCAGATAATGAGGGCGAGAAGTTGTGGCTGGATCCACGCCAGCGTAGGAGCGACAAGCGTGCGCAGCAGAAAAAGAGACGTGCCAGAGATTAAGCTGAGTCACTGGACCACACCCCACAGGCTATAAAAGGGTGGTGGTGGCCATTTGGACCTCTGTGACGGACAAAAGCTGAATCTCTGGCAAAGTAGTTTGCTGTGGCTTTAAACTGTGTGT
>NW_015386389.1:103249-105798 GCF_001527695.2 Protobothrops mucrosquamatus
AGTATATAAGTCTAAGTGATATTGCTATAATCATTTTTCTTCAGACTTTAATCCAATAAATTCTAATGTGTTCCTGTTTCAAACTGGAGGACTGTCTTGATTTTTGCTTACTGAGAACAACATCCTTTGTTACCATGCATGGCACAAAGTAGATAGGAATAATTTAATTTCAAACTATTAACCTTATACTGGATAGAAAGCTAGCCCTAATTCCCATGGTTAATCTCTAGGGATGTGGGTTTTAATCTAACTGAGCATACTAAGCAGTAAAATGGCCTTCTGGTTGAAAGCAAGGACAAAAAAAAAAGTAATGAGGCAACTTTAGTAACATATTTGCATAATTTTCATTTCCGTATGCAGTAATGTTAAATTATAAAGTTCAAATGTAAATAATGGCATTCATTATTTCATTAAAACATTTCCGTTTGTTTCACCCTGTCGTTTAGAGTCTT
The DNA here is from genome assembly GCF_001527695.2 of Protobothrops mucrosquamatus. Taxonomy (NCBI): domain Eukaryota; kingdom Metazoa; phylum Chordata; class Lepidosauria; order Squamata; family Viperidae; genus Protobothrops; species Protobothrops mucrosquamatus. The sequence goes on from NW_015386389.1 coordinate 103,702, forward strand.
TTTTCTCTTTCTGCATGAGGAAATTAATAATTAATTTTAAATTGACGCTGCCAAAACTCCAAAGAGCTCTGAGAAGGTCATAAAACACTGGACCATATAAAGAAAAAATAGTAAGAATCAACACAATCAAACAAGGACAGAAGATACTCCAAAGATTTAACATCCAGTGGGTAAATCTTCAGCCCAAAGTGTGGGAGAACGGGCAGGTCTTTATAGCTAGGAAAGACAACTGCATAGGTCAGGTGACATGAATGGGGTTTTCTAGTACAGGGCTTTTCAATCTTTTCACCCATTGTACCACTTTTAGGATATAGCAATATCCGAGTACCACCAGTCACCTAGCAAGGTGTCAAAAACTTGATGACCCCCCCCCCAAAAGGAAAAAAGTGATGAAGTACAGATAGTTCTCGACTTACAACAGTTCGCTTAGTGACTGTTCGAAGTTACAATGGACTGAAAAAAGTGATCCCCAAGCCACAGCCAAGCAAGACACCTGCTTGCCCACCCGGCGGTGCTCTTCCTCCTGTCCGAGGTTTTCATTGTTGTGAGCATTTCTGTTGAGGATTGGCAGTGGGGGTGGGGTGGGGGTGTGTTTGGTTTTTATTTCCCCCATCTGCTGTGTGGTTACAGCAGGTTTTGGTCACTTCACATGACCCTGGGACACTGTGACCATCATAAATATGAATCAGTTGCCAAGCATCTGAATGTAAATCACAAGACCCTGGAGATGCTGCAACATTCCAGCTGATCGGCGCTTCTTCTGGGCTCAGCAGAAGTGCCAGGATCAGCACTGAACTCCAGCTGGAGCCTGGCGCTGATCCTGGTGCTTCCGCTGAGCCCTGACAGCCCCAAAGCACTGATCCTGGCGCTTCCGCTGAGCCCTGACAGCCCTGCAGCTCCAGCCATCTCTCGCTCAGGCTTGTGCGGTGCTGCCACCGGTTCAGCTCATCCCCCCCCCCACTTTTCTAGGATGGTCGTGTACCACCTGCCAGGTGCCAATGTACCACAAGTGGTACCCGTACCACTGGTTGAAAAGCCCTGTTCTAGTAGGCTGTTTGTTCTGATCTGCTTTTATATTGTTTGGCATGGATCTTCCGGGTTTCATGCACCCTGCTGGTGACCATATTCTTCCTACATATTGATAAATTTGTTCTATTTGCACTTTCCATGAGCTTAGTCTCCCTTGGTCCATTCTGGCATTGGACCAGGATGCACACACTTACTCTAGGTTCAAGCACTATGGTTAGCTGCTCATAATTTTTGGATAGGCTTTTATAAAAGTCATAATCCTAAAAGAAATTGCTTTTTTATTTCTTCTCAACTTATTAGAATCAATATCATCAATAAAAGGAGAAGAGTAAGGGGACACATTTTTCCCCACTCCAATATTCTTTTTAATTTTAACAGTTCAATGGCAGACAGATGCAAGATCAAACTCTCTCTCATGGCATTACTGCACAGAAAAAAAAAAGTATGCAATACAAATATGTAAGAAGGATTGGTCTGCTCATTTTTTGGTTGTCTGTACAATAAGTAGCAGAGACAGAAAACTATATTTCCTACGGATTTTTTCCCCATCATCTCAATGCCATTTTTCTTGATATTACATCAGTTCCCTTAATAAGAAAACAAAGGTTTCTCAAGTATTCAGATACTCAAGTATTCAGAATGAAACAGACAAAGCTGACATGTTTGCAATTCAGAATACTAAGTTTTCTTCCTTTATAAGAAGGGATACTATAAAGGTGGGTAGAAGTATTCTTAGAGTGATGAGAATCATTGATTAGAAACTTTGATTAAAAATGATGCAATTGAATTATCCCTTCATAACCAATCTTCATGATTTGTTGTAAAGTTAGTGGATCATTTTGAATATTTGAATTGAGCTTTGAATGATTTAATATCCCAAACTATTAATAATCAGAATAGTATTTATTTATGAAAATGAGAACCCACATATTTTCAGTAGGGATCTATTATGAAAATAGATAAGATATAAGAGTCACCTACAGGTAAATAAAATAAAATAAAATAAAATAAAATAAAATAAAATAAAATAAAATAAAATAAAATAAAATAAAATAAAATAAAATAAAA
>NW_015386389.1:106064-149098 GCF_001527695.2 Protobothrops mucrosquamatus
AAATAAATAAAATAAAATAAAATAAAATAAAATAAAATAAAATAATAATAAAATAAAATAAAATAAAATGAAATAATGAAATGAAATGAAATGAAATGAAATCTTTCAATTATTGGATCTGAATATGGTTCACTCTTAAATCCCTTCCTCACTTGGGACTGTGTTACCTGAGGAACAATCTTCTTCCAGTGTTTCTTCCTGTCCAGTTTGGTCCAGCTGGATACTAAAGGTTCCATTAGACAAGTAATGTCAGCTAGGATGGACTAGGAGACATGCTTTCTTTGCCTGCTGGGAAATTCTCCCTTCATTGTTGAAGATAATGATTGTAAGCCCAATCATGTTGGTCTTTCATAAGGCCTTGAAGATCTGACTTTGTTGTGAAGGGCCCTATTTTCTGGCTCTATTGACATCTATGATGGCTTTTTTTCTTTCCTGCCATATGCATTTATTTTGTAATGTATTGTAACTATTATTTATTGTTTTATGATTGTTCACCGCCCAGAGTCATTTGTTTGACTTGAGCAACTATAGAAATTGAATAAATAAATAAATAAAATGTAAACACATGTAACATCTACTGCAGATACCTTAAACAAAATTTCTCTTTGTCCCAGGTTTGCAGTTTGGGAACTGCAAAAGGCATTCATGGAAAAAAACAAAACATTCATGACATGACAACAGTGTTCCAATATCTAATGGGCTGTCAGAAAAAAGAGAGTGTCAACCTATTCTCCAAAGCACCAGAAGGCAAGACAAGAAACAATGGATGGAAACTAATCAAGGACAGAAGCAACCTAGAAATTTCCTAACAGTGAAAACAATTAACCAGTGGAATGGCTTGCTTCCAGAAGTTGTGGGTGCTCCAATACTGGAGGTTTTTAAGAAGAGTTTGGACAACAATTTATCTGAAATGGTAGGGTTTCCTGCTTGATCAGGGGGTTGGACTAGAAGACTTCAAAGTTCCTTTCAATTCTGTTATTATGAAAAAAGCAAAGTTATTTGAAGATGTTCCTAGCAGATTCTACTTGTACATCTCCACATACTTTGCCCTTTGAGTGAGATGCTGGGCAGAACCCTAACAAACAAGCTATTCTTGTTTTTTTCCCATCAGCAGCTTAAATTAAATAGCCCAGCTGCATATTTTCCTTGAAGCATTATGATGTGCTGCTTATTTTCTGATAGGATAATGGCTGATGACCATTATATAGCCCAAGCAAGATTGAATTTTAGATATAAAATTCCATGGTGTGTCTCATCATAAGTGTTGCTGATGCAACCACTTTTATCAAAGTGTTACAAATGTCTAGCAGATTGTAAAATGCATGACAGGAGATAAATCATTTCCCCCTAATTTATAAATATCCTACTTTTATGTTGCAGTCAGCTATATGAAACATTTTCATTCTAGATGCCTAGCTTCTGACATTTTTTGTATAGCAATATAAAACTTAAAGGAGCTATCAACTCTTAGAAGTTGTTATACAGTTATTCATGGAATTTTAACTTTTGAGGCCACACAACAATGCATGAGTTAAAAGTTGCAGATCTGGACAATATTCTATGTTGCTTTTAGTACATAAAATGATCTCTTTCCTTTTTGTCTATGACAGAGAATTGAAAATGATAACAGATTTGAACATTCAATGTATTGTTGAAAGAAAAACCATCAGGTCCAGTTCCAAGCCAGGAATAAATAAAATGGAGGCTGTTTGGAAAGAAGGTTTTGTTTATTTAGTTGCCAGAAACTTCAGTGACACAGCATGTTTCTGGGGTGGCTTACAAAATGGAGCTGGGAGTGGATGGGTTTTTATACCTTCTTGGGGTTTTATGTTTGGAGTTGTTCCTGTTCCTGTGCAATGTACTTTGACCTGAGCTTGAGTGTGCCCTTTTGGTATTCTAATGTTGGTGGGTTAATCCTATTATGTCCTAAAGGTCATGTTCCTGTCCTCAAGTCTTTGTTTTTCTAATCCCATCAGTTCAAAATCTTCTCTGGGGCTATGGCTGAAGGCATTTTGCTTATGAATAGGTAGCCCTATTCAGGTCTTTCTGAATAGCATTATCAAATCTGCAGTTCTACAGAGCTCAGTCTAGGCTCAGTTTCTGCCTAAGATTTTTCTCCATTATTCCTTTGGGAAAATATAATATTCTGTCTTTTTTTTAATATACCCCAAAATATTTCCTTCTCTGGGAGGCGGGGGTGCTGACTTCCTACAGTAATATATATTATATATTTATTATATTGTAACCTGCCCAGAGTGCTGTATCAGTGAGATGGGTGGAATAAAAATGTAATAAACAAATAAATAATCAATTTGTCTATGGGGCCTGATTCATAGAACACTATGTACACGAAGGAGTTCAATATTAATAGATATACCAATGTGCACGTTGGGAAAAAGCAATCAAGAAGATATGGAAACAACTTTTGGGATTTAGAAACAACCTATGGTGGGGCAAAAATTTGGGAAAGCTCACTGTAAGGCCAGGATTATAAAATCCACATAAATTCATATAATGCTTCACTTAATAGTTCTGACAAGATTTATTAGGGGAAACATTTGTCACACAATCCAAGGTGGCTGCAGCTACCTAGGTTTCCACTTGAAAATGAAATGCATTTGCAGAAGCATCATATCTTAGGCCAAACTGCAGCAGGATCACAATATATGTATCAAGCTCAGATTCAACATTTAACAATGGCTACGAATGTTTTGAAACTGATTAAAAGTGGTTTGAACTTCAAACAATGTATGTATATATGGATTCTATCCTGACATGAACAACCCCAAAAATGTTCCACATGAACTTTAATGAGTGGGTTTCAGACTTATTTGAAGGTTCTCTCCATTCCCCACAAAATAATTTTTTTTTACTATTTTAAAACACTTCTCCCAAATCAATGTGAAAACATACACACTTAGCTCATATTATGCACATTGTTGTAAACATACAAGCCAGATGCATAGTTTTGCAATAGCCTTTGTGGGCTATTAAATGGGGGAGAGGAAAACCCATTGCTACTGAAGAAATTAGCTGCTCTGGCTTTGGGGACAAGTCAAGGTTTATAGTTTCTCTTTTTATTTCCCTTCAGCTTCCATTACAACGCACACCCAACTGAGAGAGAAAATGCTAAGCCTATCTATCATACTTGTAAATTATTCTGTGCTTTTTCCCTTCCTCCTATTACTTTCATCCACTCATTTTGGAACTGTCTCCTACTGCAATTCCTTCCTTCCTTCCTTCCTTCCTTCCTTCCTTCCTTCCTTCCTTCCTTCCTTCCTTCCTTCCTTCCCATTGTTTCCTAAGGCTTCTGTTGTTGTTGTTTAGAAAAGCAACACAAAGATCTGCCCAATATTCAGTCTACAGACAGGATACTGTTTTAAACCATCTCCAACAGTCTTTTTTCAGCTCTTGCCTGCCCAGTGTCTATTTCAGACATTTTATTACAAGCTTGGTGGTTTTCTAATTAAACTCTGCAGGGTGACTATTCAGCAGAATGTGCAGGGCACCAACCATACTGTATATGCTAATGGAATCTATATGGTTAATTGAATCACTGAACTTTCCTGAATACTTATCACTGTATGTCTTTGCAGCAAACATTGTATAATCAAAACCATCCATCTTGTACATAATGGAAAATATTTCAGCGTTTTGTTTAAATAATTTAAGATATAAACACCTGCTGTCTAACTGCAATTTATGAACCTGACCTCTGATAAGTTGGAGCTCCAAGGAATCATTTTAATTGGACTGGTTAATTTTCTATAATGAGTCAATCCCTTCACCTGCACTTTTCTAATAAGCAATGCTGTATCTGAAATGATTGCTTCAACTGATGGGCGTAGGCAGAATCTTAACCAAATCAAATCAACATTAAATTACCATATATTTCCATCTATCAACTTTGCGAGAGCAGTGTTTTTTTTTCATAGAGCAGGGGGAAAAATAATTCGTTAAGCCTGTTTATTAAAAAGTAATTCAAGAACTACACCAATACATGTATCTGTATCCATATTTATAGGATGCAGAATGCAGATAGAGAGGAAAGAGAGAGAGGGGAAAGAGAGGGGGAGAAGAGAGAGAGAGGAAAGAGAGAGAGATACAGGTACAGAATCAGATACATCAATAAGAACTGAAAATGAAAGATTTTATAATGTAAGTACAGTAAGAAAAAAAAAGTCAATCGTTCATTTATTTTTTTCCTCAAACATTTCTTGACCAATCAGTACCAAATTATTAAGTTACCTAGCCATCCCAATCAGCTGAATCAACCCTGGCAATCAATCGGGTGACAGATGTCACAGTTAGATTGCCCTCACATCCATCATCAGTGATGGCTGTAAATCATTGGTTTCATTGCTGATGCTGGATTCTGTGCATCCAACATGTATAGAGTATCAGAAAGGTAACGAATGTATTAAAGGCAGTCACTGACTTAAAACAATCCCACTGTTCAAAGTTCCCAACTCATTGAAAAAGTGACTTATGACCAGTTCTTGTGCTTATAACTGTTGGCAGCATCCTCTCAGTCACACGATCAAAACTTGGCAGCCAGCATATATTTACGATGATTGCACCATCCTGGGGTCATGTGATCACCATATGTGAACTACTCTTTTGGCTTCCAAAGGAGGAAGCTGGACTTGCTTAATGACTGTGTGCTTCACTTAATTGTAGTGAGGTAGAACAAGCATGGCACAAGTCACTTAACAATCACCTTGCTTAACAATGGAAATTCCGGTACCGATAATGATCATAAGTCAAAGACTACCTATGTAAAATGGCATGTTTGCATTATTTTTTTTAAGTTGTAGAAAAGCAACTCCTCCTCCATCATCATCATCATCATACAAAATACACAATACAAAAAAATATGAAATACGAAGTATGAAATACAAAATACAAAATATAAAAATACAAAGACCCACAAATAGAAATAGAAAGACTGTGGCAAAGGCAAGCAAGGGTAGTACCAATAGTAATAGGTGCCTTGGGGGCAATCCCAAAACAACTGGAACACCACTTGAACACCATTGGCATTGACAAATTCACCATTAGTCAATTGCAAAAGGCAGCTTTACGGGGAACAACTTCCATCCTGCAACAATATCTGTAGCACCATCAAACAAGGAGAGAAACAACCTAGAACTAAGGAGAAACTTCCTGACAGTTAGAACAATTAACCAATGGAACAACCTGCCTCCAGAAGCAGTGAATGCTCCAACACTGGAAGTTTTTAAGAAGAGACTGGACAGCTATTTGTCCAAAATAGTGTAGGGTTTCCTGCCTGAGCAGGGGGTTGGACTCAATGACCTCCAAGGTCCCTTCCAACTTTATTATTATTATTATTATTATTATTATTATTATTATTATTATTATTATTATTATTATTATTATTATCCACATCTGCCTATCCCAGGTCCTTGGTAAGGAGTTGATAGGTAGACACAAATGCCAAACCCAGTCTCAAACATCTGCGATAATCAATATAACAATAACAATATCAATATCAATAACAATAATAATAATCAGTCATGATTTTCTCTGACAGATACTTTTTGTTACCAAAACATCAAGAATTTCCTTTTGAGCCAGGAAATGTTTGCTAATATTAATAGTTTAATAGAGAAGGTGGGTTTTTTTTTCCCTTCTTTGATCTTTTTTTAAAATATGTTCTTCTTTCCTTTGGATTCTATTTTTTTCATTGCATTTATATGTGTTCTCATTGAATGATGTGATGTTTTCGTACTTTTTATTTAATTTGCAATTTGAAAAAATATTTTAAAAAATTAATAGACAGAATTGTTTTCTAATCTATTTTGGAAAGATGAGTACCAGTATTCAGGTTATATACAGTTGCCAGTTAAAACAAACTTTTATAATTCTATGTCAGCAATTCTCTGTGTGTGTGATTCACAATAAATCTTCAGTTTCCAAACAGGAACTGTTTCAACGCTAATTTTTTTTTTATTTGAATCAACATTTTATTCTTATGCAAATTGGTTGTTCTACTACTTGGTACAATCCTTTAATCTATAGTATCTGGAAAATTCTCACTCTGATCAGCATTCAGACTTTCAAATCCTACACGGTTCCTATGTTTTTCTTATTGTAGTGATTACTCAAAAATTTAAGAAATTGGCTCTGAGTCTTCATGAAATACTTCAAAATATCCAATATTGGGAATGCATAAATTCTGTAACAAAGTACTATATGGCAACAGAGTGATATGCTAGAAGGGGGCAGATATTTCATCACAAGACTACAAAAATAAAATTAATGTAAGTACTAATAGTTTGAATTATTCCTGTATAATGACCAGTTGCAACTGCAGAACTGAAATATGCTAGGTATTTTTTTATTGTAAATAGAAAGATTGAATACCTTGGTTTAAAACTCATTGTAAGCTATTTTTACAGAAAAAAAATTGCACTACAAGCTTAATACATCAAGCTTGGTTACACACAAATTGTACTGAAGTACCTCAGTCAGCTGAACTGTTAAAACTGGACAGAACTGTTAGAAGTTCAAAACAATTTTGATAAAGTGATTTATAACCTACTCAGCCCCCTCCTTTATTCAGCAAATAGTAATAATAAAGTCTCAAATAATCTGTAAAACTATTTATCTGATAGCTCAGGTTCAGTTTTTTTTTTTATCTGAAAATGTATTTGTTTCTTATATATTCAATCTAATATCTACCTTGGTTTTGCTCCAAAATTAAAAAGGGCTGATTTTCTCTTTCTCTTCCTTTCTTTTTCTTTTTTTCCTTGAATTTCTTAAATAAAATTCATGGAGAAACCTCTTAAACTAAAAAGAAAGTATACTAGACAAAATAATAATATTTCTACAATTTTCCTCAAATGTGAATTAATTTTAAATTAAAAAAAAAAAAAACAAAATCCACAAGTAGCCAGGACTGTTTCCAATATGTAGACTGAATTTCCTAAAATCATATAGTGGAAAAGATTTTCCTTCCCTTCCCAACAACCAAGATCAGAAAGTTCCAATAATTCTATACCAGAAAAATCTAGATAAGGCCAGCTGATCCATTGACACGTAGATTTTAGTCCATTCACACAAAATTAAATGTATATATTCACTTTTTGCCATGTATTCATTAGATCAAGCATGCCAACTCGTGACGTCACGTGACATCGTGGGACATATCGGGACTTTTTCCCCATTGCCGGCAATGTGGTGGGCGCGGTTTCAGCATGATGCATCCGGCCCGCGGACCGGCAGTTTGACATGCCTGCATTAGATCCACTCCAGGAGATTAGACTATCAGATCTGATTTTCCTCTTTGGCTTAATTTCAAAGACACAAATATTTCCACCTGTTTACCATTTTTTATTCTTACTGTATATCCTAAAGCTCATTATGTCATTGATACTGAGCTCCATTATTCCTCATGATATCAATCATCTAAGGCATTCTTTTGATAGCTTTTATAAAGATAGAACATCATCTTAGTTATATTCCTACATCATGCGGCCCCTTCCTTAACGATATTATCTTAGTGGTTATTTTGCATGCATTTTGGGCAACTTATCATTAGCACAATGAAAGCCCTATGTATTCTATTTTGCACAAGATTTTATTTTTAACTTAGAAACTTCCTTGAAAAACAACATGTGTTGTCTGCATCTGTGCTCTCCTGCACGCACATACACATACATGTAATTTTCATTTAGTGGGTTTATTAATATACTCAACAACTCCCTTCACCAAAAACCCAGAACTGCCCCAATTAATTCCAGCCACAAGCAGACCAATCCTAGTCCACAGAGCAATGGCCAATGAGTCCACAAGGCACTAGAAAGTTTCCCAATCAAAAGAAACCCACCAGGCAAAATTAAATCAACAATACAAGAGGGTTCATGAGGCAAGAAAAGTCCAGAGTTCACAAGACATGATTCAAGTCAAGGCATGGTACCAGTCCAAAGTGAGACAAGAATCACAACGACCTGATAACACACAGCTAGGAAATTAACACATTGTTCCCAACATTGCTTCCATCTGTCTGCTGTGCTAAATAGTCAGCTTCCAGTGCAGCCCATCAAGAAGGGCGAGGATTTCTCCTTGTGAGTAATCTGGATGACCTTCTCTGGTCCTGCCTTTTCTCTGCCCTAGTGTTCTTAGACCAGGTGCAGAAGGCAGTTCATCTTCATCATCACTGACCGGCTGCAGCTGCATACTTTCTCCATCTGAAGCTTCAGGGTTGTCCCGCTGCAGCTGTGCTTCAGCCAAATCCCTCTCAGATGGCTGCTTGGAGCTATTGATCAATTCCCCTCCAGATGTGCCTGGAACTGGTTCATCTACCTCCAAGCTGACATCTGGAGAGATATCTGGGAAGCATCTTGGGGAGTCATTACACCAAATCAGAAGTACATGCAGTGTGCAAACACATAGCCGTAGCTCTTGTATGACAGATTTCTTTTAAAAACATAGAACATTTTTTTAAATAACTCATTTAATGTATTATAACTGGATATCATTTTGCATGTCAGACAAGTTCCAAAGAAATACATACAGATGCCATTTTAAAATTTACTGATAATTCTACAATGTCTATTTTTTTCTGAAATATTCATTTTGTTATTATTATTATTTTTGTAAAAAGAAGCCTATACACTTTGTCACCATATTACACTTTTCCTTGGTACCTAGCAACTTCATGATCACACCTACATCATTTTCATGGCAAAACTGCAAATATATTTTCTCTCCGTCCTAGATTCATCCTGTTGTTATCTCCTAAGCACTACTTTAATTCAATTGTGTGTTTTCTTGGGAGAATATTGCTATTCCCAAATGAAGGCAAATATTTGTGTCTCAGGATAATGTTGCAGGATCCAAACTGGGTCAGTCATTGGACTAGAGGTTTAGCTTGGAATACTAAACCTCAGATCCCGGTGACCAACCCACATTGGATCCTGCAATATTGCTACTGTGTGAGCGTTACCACAATTTCTTTTAGGTATTGCAGTTAGGTATAGCAAATGATCACATGAGATCTTGCCTCAGATCTGAAGTCTTCCCATTTTTTATCTAAACTATCATTAATTTTGTGTATCCATGTTTTTTTTTTCAGATGGACATTTCCATGAATAACCATGTCATAAATATATTCACCCTGTGGATTTGTTTATAGTCCTACGTTTCCACACAAGTCAACATTTATCTGTTTCCCTGGTCCAGACTATTCCTCTTAACTGAATCTTCCAAAACTACTCATCAAATAACAAGAAGCAGAAATTAAATTAAAAAAGACAAAATTCCAATAAAAGCAAACTATAAACCCACTATCACTTTGTATCTGCTTTCAGCCATAAGAAAACTAATGAGGTAATGTCAATTTCCAGATTTGTAACTAGATAATTTAAAATCAAATCACATTTCTCCTAGCTGCTGCTGCTGCTGCTGCTGCTGCTGCTGCTGCTNTCTTCTTCTTCTTCTTCTTCTTCTTCTTCTTCTTCTTCTTCTTCTTCTTCTTCTTCTTCTTCTTCTTCTTCTTCTTCTTCTTCTTCTTCTTCTTCTTCTTCTTCTTCTTCTTCTTCTTCTTCTTCTTCTTCTTCTCCTCCTTCTTCAAGAAAATATTTTCCTTTGTAACATAGGACTATATGACAACAGAGTGATATGCTAGAAGGGGGAAAATCATTTCAGCAATTAAAAAAATGTTATTAACAAAAGATAGTTTAAATTCTTCATTGGCATGTTTCTACTTCTTACTTTTATTTTTAATATGGTCTATGTTCTTCAATGGTCAGATGGGGTGCTATAATCAGATGGAAATTTCATATTTTTAATTGGGGTTATAAAATGCAAGTGTTTCACATCTTCGCTGTCATGGGTATGGTGATGCTTCAGAGTTCAAAGCAAAATCTTGCTGTCTAGAAGTGTTCTGTATTTATTATCTATCAAAGCTCTTTGACAAATTATTAATATTTCAGCCTTATTTTTTTTTTCAATTCAATGATTTTTACTTGGATAGAAACATGCTTCCTTAGCTTCTTGCAAACATAACACACTCTTCATTAAGGCTCCATTTAATTCAGACTCTAAGGGGTTTGGTTTCTAATAGATCTGGTTCGTTGCTGACAGTATCTAGGATCAGATTCCATTTTTTTTTACCAGATATCAATAAGCTTTCTTGCTGTTCTCTGTTTCTTATTCACAGCATCAACAAATAACCAAACCAGGTGAGTGGAGAGATAGGTAGGTAGATATACTGCAGGGACATATTTAAGGCCCTATACAAAACAAGACAAAAATTAACAAAATTACTGAGTCACCAGTTGGCCATCTTCCTGGAAGTGGCTAGGAGGTCTCTTTTAAATGTTCACATCTCAGGGGAAACCATCCTGAAATTCAACTGTTGCATGAAGACCCTGAAATTCTTGGAGATCTCCCTGAAGTTGTCAATGGATTGTACATTTTAATCTGAAAAGAGTGAAAGTGCTTCAAATGGATAGTGTCAATTTAATCAATTATAATTGCTGTTACAGCCCCAATATTTTATCTTACCTCTCCCTGCCTTTTGGAGACTAGACCTTAGCATGAATGAGCCACCACCATTAAGATATAAAATAAAGTCTAGTTTAATTTTCTAAGTTGATGACTGCTAATACATTGATGTTTAATAGTTTCAAATAGTTCATCTACGATACAACAAATTAATGTCTATTTCTAGACCAGACCTCTCTAATTACATATTTACGGAACACAAATAATTAATAATATTTAACAGATCATTTCCTAAATACCTAAGAACTAAAATGTGTGGGTAGAATCTGTGGAAGAAAATAACTAAATTTTCTATAAATTTATTTTAATTTCCTTATGACTTGGACATGCCAAATATTATGTGTTGTAATATTGTCTTCATTACATATTGGTCTTGGACTTTAAATAAACAAATACTGTAGTGATAATATTATTCATAAGCTGTTTGAAGACAAAATCAAAATTCACTAAATAGAAAAGTGTTTGGTGATAACGGAGTCTTCCAAGACTGGAAATTTGGTATCTCAGAAAGTGTCATTAATAATAGCAATAATACTTAGACTTATATACCTCCCCATAGTGCTTCAGAGCACATTCTGGGCAGTTCAATATTTCAGCATCTTTCCTCAACAATAATGGTTCCCATTTTACCATCTCAGTCAATGTTGAGTCAACATTGAGCCCTTCAACCTCAAACTCCAGGCTGTGGGCAGAGTTAGCCTACAATACTGCATTCTAAGCACTGTGCCACCAAGGCTCTGTAGCAGTTCTACAGATAAATTCATTAGTTCCCCCCCCCCCAATGTATACCTGTTCATAAAAGAAATCAGCACATGTTTATTCATGTTGATTTAGTTTAATGTCATGTTCAAAGACATTGCATTCATATCATTCATATGCATAATACAGTGTTTTACACATAATCAGTGAACAATTGAGTAATGAATCTTACTGAATTTCTCTAATACAGCATCACTTTTAAAGGAGACCTTGATCACATATTATTACACTGTATAGGTGCTATCTTTGATCACTCTATTCTTTGATTATTTACTGATAGCTTCTTTTATTTGAGGCAATGAAGCAAGAGAGATGGCCCATATGGACCACCTATTAGCAGAGTCCCTGCTCTGAAAATGGGTAATACAACAGACCCAACAAATTCAGCACTGTCCTTTTGATAGTTGCTGAACCAAGAGATCCCAAATCTGGGTGGTATTTTTATTTTATACTTTTTATAAGTGACAAAATGGTTTATTTCTGGGTTAGTATACACAGCGGGAAAACAATTTAAAACATCTTTTTGTAGGAAGATTAATTTTTTTTATGCTTGTTACTTATACTGATTTACATCCTGCCCAGCTGCTGCGATTATTTCAAATTCATTCTATGGAAGATCATTTTCTCTTACAAATTCTTGTGAGTTTCATTAAACTGAATTTATGTGTATTATCTTAACTCATGTTTACTGTGGGAACTGTATTTACATACAATTCTTATCTATGAAATACACACATTTATAATGCATATCTGGATTAACAGAGTTTCATAAATAGAAAGTCTTCTAAGATTCATTAGCTTCCCTATTGTAATTATATTCCTGGTATATTATCTGCTGGTTATTCTAAAACGATGTTACTGGTGCATGAAAATACATTCAAAAAATAAGTAATAGTCTTTTAACTATTTCAGATAAAGCCTAAGAAAGTTGAGGGGTTTTTTTTTGGGGGGGGGGTTAGAAAACTATAACAACAACAACAACAACAACAACAGAGTTGGAAGGGACCTTGGAGGTCTTCTAGTCCAACCCCCTGCTCAGGCAGGAATCCCTATACCATTTCAGACAAATGGTTGTCCAGCCTCTTCTCAAAAATCATACAGTGTTGAGCATTCACAACTTCTGGAGCAGTGGTTCTCAACCTGTGGGTCGGGACCCCATTTGGGGTCGATCGACCATTTCATGGGGGTCGCCAAGCAAGGCTGTCCGCCATTTTTTTTGTCCGCCATTTTTTTTGTCCGCCATTTTTTTCCCCTTTTCCAGTGGGTGCCTTACCTCCCTTGGGCTGGGCCAGCTGGTGGTCGGCCTGCTCCGTCTCTGCCGCTTGCCAGCTACGCCTCGGCCGGTGCAGGGGGCGGAACCACGCATGCGCGGCGCTCCTTGGCAGGGAAAGTCCTCTACTTACGACCGGTTGGGTAGTCCTTGACTTATGACCGGTTTGGTCCTCGACTTACGACCGGTTTAGTCCTCGACTTACGACCGGTTGGGGTCGCGGCATTAAAAAGGTTGAGAACCACTGTTCTGGAGGCAGGTTGTTCCACTGATTAATTGTTCTAACTGTCAGGAAATATATAAGTTGTCAGGAAACTCTATAAGTTGGAAGGTGAGTTTTAGTTGCATAGATTCAATCTTCTTTTTTTTAAGAAATACAATATATATAAAATGTTCTTCTTTTGAAAATTATTTTGTTTGGATTTCATTTGACTATTTTTTTACTTATTACATTTCCTGCTATAATCAAATTATTCTTGGTAACATATAAAACACATTGTATATTAAAATATCCACAGTAATATTAATCACATAAGAATAACGCATAAAATAATAACAATGAAGACTGAGGGGAAAGTAGATAAATGTAACACTTTATAGTAGCTTACAAGTAGAACATAAAAAAAAGAAACTCAAGGCTTGATTTTGGCTGCTCAAGAGCAAACTGTTTGAACAAATGCAATCAAGGTCAGAATTGAAAAATCATTGAATGATTCAAAATGCAGAATGTGGAAAGAAGCAAAAAAAACACAACAATAGATAATAAACTTTAGCTTGAGCAAGAAGTTCACACAAACTGATTATAATCAGCAACATAATACAGTCATCAAAATGATTCACTGGAATATCAGGTACCAATAATAATAATAATAATAATAATAATAATAATAATAATAATAATAATAATAACAACAACAACAACAACAACAACAACAACAACAACAACAATTGTCGATAAGAAAGACAAAAAAGTCTGGATAGTGGATGTGGCAGTGCCTGGAGACAGCAGAATAGACGAGAAAGAACTGGAGAAGATAACAAAATACAGAGACCTACAAATAGAAATAGAAAGACTGTGGCAAAAGCAAGCAAAGGTAGTACCAATAGTAATAGGCACCTTGGGTGCAATCCCAAAACAACTGGAGCACCACTTGAACACCACTGGCATTGACAAATTCGCTATTAGTCAATTGCAAAAGGCGGCCTTACTAGGAACTGCTTCCATCCTGCGATGATATCTGTAATACCATCAAACATCCACATCTGCCTATCCCAGGTCCTGGGTAACGACTTGATAGGTAGACAAAATGCCAAATCCAGTCTGAACATCTGGCTGACTGTGCGATGGTCCATAATAATAATAATAATAAAAACCTAGTAAAAATGAGCAGGTTAAAATATTCCAGGATTTCTAAATAAAGACTGTTAAAATCTTGACCCATTACATCAGATATCCCCAACCTTTTGGACACCAAGGACCAGTTCAGTGGAGAGAGGTTTTTCCATGGACTGGAGAGTGCATGGTTTTGTGTGCTGCCTGCATCCCACGCACGAGGCTTTGTTTGTGCAGACTGATTGCTGACATGCCGCAGCCCGGTACCGCTCCACAGACCGGGGGTTGAGGACTCCCACATTACATATCACATACAGTATAACCATGATTTACAGTAAAAGAAAGTGTGGATAATTGATGTGGCAATACCAGGGGATAGTTGATCAGAAAACAATAATTGGAGAAAACCATCAACTATCGAGATCTGAAAATTGAGATTGAAAGATTATGGCATAAACTGGCAGTGGCGGACACAGTAGTTATTGGTTATGCCACTGCCAGTTTTTTTTTTACTATACCAAAAAATCTTAGATGACACTTAGAAAATCTGTGCATTGACAAAATTTCTGCATTGATTATGAACAAGATCTCTTACAGATAACATTCTCACTAGATATATCTTCAGGCCTTTGTAATGGAAATCAACTAACCATATTTCTTTGTCTTTAGTCTTGCATTCTGGATAACCAGATTAAGAAATTGGCAATAGACTGTAGTCACTGGAAACTTGGGTCCTTGTTCCTATGCCACACCCAAACAGGAACATGGGCTTGAAATACTGGATTTTTTTTTTCAGAGTACTATGTAGGTTGCACATTACCTGCAGAATCATTAATTCAAAAAATAACTTTTATGCAATCAAGACCTCTTCAGAGCTACCCATCTAAAGTCAATTCATGTAGGACTGGGGCTGGGCTGTTAGCCTGTTTCCCCTTGTAAAAGTGTCCTGTTGGTTAAAATTAATCAGACACAAATAAATGGAACCCTGGAGAGTCTCATTAAATCTAATTAGCCCTTAGTTAATAGTGTGACCTGAACAATTCAATCATGTTATAAGCTACTGCACTTTAAGTATAGAAATAAATTAATTTAATAAATGAAGATGCATTAATTAGTTCATCTAAATATAATCTTTAAACAAATTGCTGTGCATGAGATAAGCATAAACTGCTGATCAAGTTAAATCCTTCTGCACTACAAGGAATTTACTGGGTCTTTAGGTCAAATCCTATTGAGTTCCTCTTCCTCGTTAAAAAATAAATTAATTAAAGCATCCACATAGTTCTTCAGAAAGGGAAGTTAAAAGGCAATTAAGTTTAAAGGAAATTTAAAAGCCAGTGCATACCACCACTATTTATTTAGAAAAAGAATTGATTGAACCAAAAAACCTATCTACCACTCCCATTTAAAAAACAAAACAAAAAACAAAGTATGCTGGTGTTGCTTTTATCATGATCATGATGATGATCATCATCAGCAATAGCATCATATTGATGTTATTCAAAAACTTATATAAAACTGTACATCCTTATAACATTTCCCCTGTAGTTTCAGGCTTGTCATCTAGTCGAACAGGATGTGGAGCGGTCTTTTTGCAAGACCGCCTCCTACCAAACACCTCCCTTCGACCAGTCCGCTCCCACAGAGAGGGCCTCCTTAGGGTGCCATCGGCCAGACAATGCCGGCTGGCGACCCCAGGGGGAGAGCCTTCTCTGTGGCAGCTCCTGCCCTCTGGAATAACCTACCCCCCGACCTACGTACAGTTGTGGACCTGCGCCTTTTTCACCGAGCCCTGAAGGCTCATCTATTCCGTGCAGCCGGCCTGGCGTAGTTTGATTATGTTTTAGTGGGGGTTTTGTATGGGGTATTTTTAGAGCAGGCCTGTTATTTAATTTGATTTTAGACAGAAATTTGTGTATATTTATCGTGGTTTTATTATCGCCTGTTCACCGCCCTGAGTCCCGTAAGGGAGATAGGGCGGTATATAAATTCAATAAATAATAAATAATAATAATAAATAATTCTAAGAAGGGGACAAAGGAATATATATATAATTAAACAACAATTGGTTTAGTGAAAAACACCTGAAACATTTTTGTGAGGTACTGTTTGAAGACAAGATTCTTTTGTTGGAATTGGAGCCTGGGAAAGAAAGTGTATTTATTAGTTTGACTCCTATCTTTTTTTAAAAAAAGTAATAAAATCTACACTTGGAAAAGAAATACTGCAAAGCATAATACCATTAGGTTTATTTCCTATTAAGCCTAATTAGATCCTCCACAGCTATTACATACAATTGCTCTCACATTTTTTTTTCATTGAAAAGTATCCATTGATTCATCTATTAAGATGGGCAATGAAATTTTAGCTGCAAACTGTTCACAAGACTGTTGCTAGCAAATTTATTACATAGAAAAGAAAATGATAATAATCATGGAATATAAAAATTATTTTAGTGCATGTAGTTATGTTTTTATGTATTATGGAGGGAAATACAAAACTGCCTTTTAATGTTTTCTTAAAATTAGGCTGTTGTGTACTGTAGTGTGTAGTATAATATTTAATTAAATTTGCCCTATATTTCCCAGTTAAAACATCTGTGTTGCCTATTGGATGTTAGTGTGCATGTGGTTAGTATGTGAATGATATATCTTAGTGAATGCACAAGTAAAAATTGCAGAGTGATATTCAAGTGAAATCCATACCCATAAAGTGACATGCTCAAAAAAAAAGAACAATAATACAATGGGCCCTATCCAACAAAATGAGTTTCAATGTGGAGAAAAACAAAGTCTTACACTTGGGCAGCAAAAACGAAAGGTACAAGTACAGATTGGTCGAGACCTGGCTTAAAAACAGTAACTGTGAAAGGGACCTTGGAGTCCTAGTGGACGATAACTTGACTATGAGCCAGCAGTGTGCAGAAGCAACCAAAAAAGCTAATACAATCCTGGGTTGTATAAACAGAGGCATAGAACCAAGTTCACGCAAAGTACTAGTACCACTTTTCAAAGCCCTAGTAAGATCACACCTCGAATACTGCAGCCAATTTTGGTCACCATATCACAAAAAAGTTGTTGAGAGATTGGAAAAAAATTCAGAGAAGAGCAACTAAGATGATCAAAGGCCTGGAGGCTAAAACATATGGAGAACAGCTGTGGAACCTGGGTTTGGCTAGTCTAAGGAAAAGAAGAAATAAGAGAGACATGATAGCAGTGGTCCGGTATCTGAGGGGCTGCCACAAGGCAGAGGGGGTCAGGTTGTTTACCAGAGCATCAGAGGGAAGGACAAGAAACAGTGGCTGGTAACTGGTCAAGGCGAGAAGCAACCTGAAATTAAGGAGAAACTTCCTAACAGTGAAGACAATCAACCAGTGGAATAGCTTAGCCCCAGAAATCGTGGGCGCTCCATCACTGGAGATTTTTAAGAAGAGACTAGACAACCACCTGTCTGAGGTAGTATAGGTTCTCCTGCTTGAGTAGGGGACTGAACTAGAAGACCTCCAAGGTCCCTTCCAGCTCTATTCTATTCTAACAAGACATAATGGGCATTGTCATTGGTCTTTAAAAGCCAATGACATTTCAACAACAAAGGCATTTAAACAGATTATCAACATTCCACAGGATGAGCTGATTCTGTAGAATGTTGATATACCCTTTTCCATTAGGCTGTAAGAGCACAGTGTGGATTTTCGGTTTATAAATTGTACACATTACTTTTTCTGATTGCCGAAATTATGCACACTACCCTAATTCTTCTCTTAACTGCAAACCTGACTCTGATACTATTGAGTTAAAGCAGAATGAATGACTTTTTAAATAAGGAGAGAAGTTTATTTTTGTTAGGAAACATTAGTTCCCCACAGTTGAAACAATAAGCTGAACCAGAAGGCATTATATAAGCCATGTTACCTGTCTACATAACTCTAAAATCTATTTATCCATTCACTCCAAAAAAGACCAACTTACATAATTTGTCTGTATATTTTTGTCATTTGGCTATTTTTTTTTTTGCTTTGTGACTGTTATTTTATTTATTAATTAAATTTGTTTGCTACCCACCTAGCCATGAACCAACTCATTAAGGTTACTTGCTGGCAAAATGTGGTCCTTTATATTTGAATAGTCCTTACAGAAATGAGAATAACATGGATTTAGACTGTTGTTCTAAAGCAGATAAACTAAACTTTTAATAATATTAAATTATTAATTTTTTATCAAAACTTTCAGAAGTTTTGGAGTGACACCTTCAATCTAGCCTTCTTGAGTGTAGGAATCATATTTGGATATTTTATTTTATTTTAAAATGAGGCATATTAGGATAAGGTGAAAGTTGCATATGACAGATGGCTTAGCATAATGGCAAAACAAACTGAAGATTTCCAGATGACCAATGCAAGGAAAGGTTTCTTTCCCAATATTTGTGATATCTTCCTTGAACAATTTCCTAGACACTGTCTCATGGAAACAGAATCAAACACCATTGGGGATTTTACTATCTAGCAATCAACAAAAACACAGATAGACGAGGATATTTATAGTTCAGAGTTGAAATGAGAGGTTCCTGATGCTCTATGAGCTTGGTTATTTTCTTGCAGACATTTCAGTACTCACACTGGGTAACATTATCGGTGCTAGTAGGGAGTGGGATTTGCTCTCAGTTTATGTTCTAGTAGTTTGCCCTCTCAGTGTTGGTGGGAGTAGTCTTGGTGGGTCTTTTATTGGGCTGTTTATTGTTAGCATGTTTTACGGTTCCTTGACTGGGGTATTGTTTACTTCTTCGTTGTTAATCTGATGTTAATCTTGGTTGTTAATTTATGCTAATGTGGGTTGATTGCTGGTAAGGAGATGTTTTGGTCTTTTTATTCCCCTTTTGGCTTGTTCATTCTCTCTTTGCATGGTATCTGGATGTTGTTTATGTCTATGTGCCTATTGATGGCTGACTTGTCAGAATGCCAAGCTTCCAGTGTTTTTGGACTTGTCTTGGTATAGGATGGTCACAGTTTCCCAGCTAAAAATATGGTTAAGTCTGCAGGATCCAATCAGGATCAGTCATCAGGACCAGAGGTTTAGTATTCTGAGCTTTTGGACTCATGCTGGAGCCCATCCCCAGATAACTTCTCTCTACCAGAATCTGTGCTTTGGGCTATTCTAGAATTTATGTAGTTCCTGGTTGTATTATTATTTGTGGATTGGGGTGTGAATGACTTCATGGTTAAGTCTGTCTATGTGTTGTGAAATTAAAAAGTTTTCATCATATCTTCTGGGTGATAGCTTATCAAAAAACCACTCACACCTCCTCTATATGGAAACAATTCACCCATTATTTTACTTCCAGAGGATTTGATAAGGAGACTGTATAATTCAGTGACAGAAATATAGTTCTGCAACTTTTAAACAAAGGTAGATTGGGATTAAAGTTATTTTTTTCAGTGACTGAAGTAATACTGGTATAACTATCTGTTTTGTTCAACTTCTATTGTTGACTATCTGTCCTACTTTTTTCTTTCACTGAGGATAATGCTGGAGATATGAATAACATGCAGAGAAAAAAAAATGAAATTTCTTCAACAAAAGCTGGGGGAAGGATTCCAAGATGGTAAACAAGCCATCGGAAACAATGTCTTTATTAAAGAAGCTTAGCAAAAGTATTAAAGGCAATCATCATATCAGTTTATTTTAGCTGCCAAGATGGATAAAGCCAGAATGATTTGATTATGCTTAATTAAGTTATAGCTCATGTTTGCGTTATTTACATATTCAGGTCTTAATCTTCAAAGCTGAATGAGATAGCAAGTTCCTGTTAACTTTAGAAGATTCCTTTCCATCTGCTGCCTTGTTTCCTTAATCTTTTTTCTGTCTACATTTAACTCATAAGCTTCCTTGGACAAGTAGCTGGGTTTTTCTTTTTTCTGTAACTACATATTTATCCTGTTTAATTATTTAAATGACCCAATAGTCAAAACTCTCTGGGCAGTATACAATGAAACACATTAAAAACACAATCTGAATAAAGACACATCGGATTAAAGGATTAAATCAAAACAATAATACTAACAAACTAGGCAGTGGGGAAATAAGAAGGTCTTAACTTGGCCTTGAAGTTATTCTAATATGGATGACAGTCATTCTTCTCTAGGGAAGGAATTCCATAAATGGGATTCCACCACATAAAAAGCTCTCCTCATTCTAAGGGCCAACTGGGGGTGGCTTGTCAGGATCTTAAGCTTTAGGTCAGAGGTTTTCAAACTTGGCCCTTTTATGACTTGTGGACTTCAACTCCCAGAATTCCTCAGCCAGCCACTCTGGCTGAGGAATTCTGGGAATTGAAGTCCACAAGTCATAAAAGGGCCAAGTTTGAAGATCCCTACTTTGGGTAGATGTGCAGTCCTCAACTTACCACCAGCTTCTTATCAACCGTTCAAAGTTATAACATGCCTTTCTGTGTACTTATGACCCAGTTCCGAAGTTTCAACAATAGCCACACCTACCCAGTCATGTGACCAGCCTATTTACTGCCTTTTGCAGCATTCCAAGGTAACGTGACTGTATTTTACAAATTGTTTTGCCAAAAACTGGCATTTTCTTCCAGTTTTCAGTAAAAGCAGTCCATAGCGAACCACTGGTTCACCTAACAACTGTCACAAAAAGGGCTTTAAAAATGGGCCAGTCATGTGGGTTACCTGTTTTAGAGCTATCATGACCTACATACATAATGGGCAGGCATCATTACACTTATAAATGAAGAACAATTAAGTGAATAAGAAATAGGACTGAGAATTACTGTAGAGTCAATCTTCTGCATGGTAAGGGAAAATAATTACGAAATGTTTTATTTCCAGGTATTTCACTGCTCTGAATAAGGTCTTTTCAATATCTGAGGGAGGGGGGCAGAGAGGAAATGATATCAGCTAATTTCTTCCTGAGTCATTTCCCCTGAAACACTCGCTAGAGAAGCATTAGCCCTACAAAAGTCCCTTTTGACCCCCCCAGTTCTATTTGTAAAATTTGCCCAGCCAAGATAATGTTGAATATAACACATCATGAAAATGATAAGTAAACAAGTAAACAAGTAAATAAGTAAATAAATAATAAAATGTAAGTCTTATTTTTTGTTTCTTATTAAGCTTGCACCATACTGAAAAATCTTGGAAACGTTTGAAAATTGATGAAATGCTATGGATTATCTCCTTAGCCTAATCTGCCTGATTGAAGTGGGAAATAAAAAGCTAGATTACAGAAAACAAGAGCTTATCAACTCTCCAGGTAATTGATCTATTATCAAACTGCATTTACAGGAAAATTCTCCTTGTATAATACATTTCTTGAATCCATACCGGGATTGTCTGAAGCTACAGATTACAACTCCAAAGTTTTGTCATCTGAAAAAAGACTTACCAGTTTCTTCCTTCTATTCAAAATGGTTTTAATTTAAATTACGGTATACATTATAGTTGTTTTTATATGCTTATTGTTGTCATATGCTACCCAGAGTCACCTTTTCATGAAATGAAAGGCCATATAAATTTGATAGATAGATAGATAGATAGATAGATAGATAGATAGATAGATAGATAGATAGATAGATAGATAGATAGATAGATAGATAGATAGATAGATAGATAGATAGATAGATGTAGTTCATTTTTTCTTATGGCATTTCTTTTTTCATTTGAATGACTATCATCATTGCTTACTATCATCATTGCTTAAGTGTAGTGCTTAAAAAGTAAAAATGGAAGCTGGGAGGTGATTTCTGTGTTGGACATAATTGGGGAAAATGCATTGAGAGGCAAAGAGAAGCAAACAAGTCAAGATAATATTGTACAGTGACTTTTCAGCCAGTTGTGTGAGCAGGAATCAGTAGACATTTCCATTTAAACATTAATAAATCAATAAAGCTTTGTGGAATAAAAAGGTATGAGACATGCTAAAGTACCAAAGTATTTTCTTCTATGTTGCTGTGATAGCTTTAAAACTATGTTATTAATTTCTTTTTCAATAGTCCTTTACTGAACTCAGTATTTTTCCAACACACACATACACACAAAACAAAATGGAATTTTGCAACCAAAAGTTTTGATCTATTCTGCTCCTTATCCATAAAGAGAAACAGGGGTACCACTGACTTCAGGATAATTCTTCTTAATTGTACATAAAATAAATAGCAATGGATTTAAATGCCCATGCAATTCAAGAAGGGGAAAAATGTTATGATCCTATTCTATATATTTTAGGAAGATAAAGATTTATAAAGATAGAACTTCACTAACTGGAGGTACTTTGTTTGTCAATCTAAATCATCAGCCAAAAATGTTATGACTGTGGTTACAAAAAAATATTTCAGGGAAGAAAAATAAGATACTTCATCTTTTTAACTTATTCATAGGTACTATTTTTGTTTCTTTCTGCTGATAAAAAAGATTGGCTGAGAATAAAAGGCTGCTGTTTAGTGCTGTTAAAATCAATTGGAACTGTACTGATACAGTAGCTTACATTGGAATAAGATTGCAGTTAGTGACACTGCCATATTCAAGATGGAAAAAACTATTGCTGGTTTTCCATATGCTGCTGTGAGTGTATTCACTGCCAATATCACCAAAATTGGAAAACAATTGCTAATGGTGATGAGTTGGCTTCCTGCAATGGATAGAAAATGAGATAAACTGAATCAAGGATGACTCAACTGGAGAATTGTTGAGAAGTCTAGGGATTCAAACAGTGTCACCTACCTACACCTCTTCTTCTTAGAAATATCATTTAAAAACAAACACATGCCCTTTGCTAAAGTTGTGTGTGTATATATTTATATTCTCCATCTTTCAGCCATAGAATTATATTTTCCACTGCAAAAGACCCTGATTATCCCAGAATATCTAAAGAAGAGTCGTCAATGTTTTCATAATAAGAAACTAAGCTTAATAAGCTGAAGGGAGAATGTATATTTCTGTGTTTTTGACATGTGATGATGCAACTGGTCATTGGTTACACCCTGCTTATGAGTAGAGAAAAATATATATACCCAGATTGTTGGGAGGATGTTTTTCAAGTTATTTTAAAACTTTTAAAGAATTTACTGTAACCTTCACTGTTTAACCATGAAAAATGTCACAAAATTGCCTTGGTACATAAACAGAACAGAACAGACTTGGTACATAAAAGAGATACTTTGTATAGCCTGACAATGTACATTCCTAATCCAGACCTATTGTTATGGAATCAACTTCTGCATCTGCATTGTGTTTCTTATTCTTTATGCTCAGTAGTTTTGGCTCTAGCTAGTCAACTTATCTGCTTTTTGGCAGGAAAAATAAAAATAGCATCCATTTTTCTCTTAATATAAATTGTAAGCCATTCTGATCTCTCTACAAATCAGTCAGAATAATTGATTATCATCTTGGCTCTACGAAATGCTGACATGTAAACATTAAATGTGATTGTATAATCACATCTCAAGCAACTATTCACTAAGACTCATCAAATTTGCAGATGACACCAAACTGGCAAGAGTAACTAACACCCCAGAAGACAAACTCAGGATCCAAAAAAATCTTGACAAACTTGAACAATGGGGCCTATCCAACAAAATGAATTTCAATGTGGAGAAAAGCAAAGTTTTACATTTAGGCAAGAAAAATCAAAAGTACAAGTACAGATTAGGCGAGACCTGTCTTAAAAACAGTAACTGTGAGAGGGACCTTGGAGTCCTAGTATACGATCACTTGACTATGAGCCAACAGTGTGTAGCATCAACCAAAAAAGCTAATACAATCCTGGGTTTATAAACAGAGGCATAGAATCAAGATCACATGAAGTATTATTACCGCTTTATAAAACTCTAGTAAGACCACACCTGGAATACTGTAGCCAATTTTGGTCACCATAGCACAAAAAAAAATGTTGAGAGTTTGGGAAAAATCAGAGAAGAGCAACTAAGATAATCAGAGGCCTGGAGACTAAAACATATGAAGAAGAGCTACAGGACTTGGATTTGGCTAGTCTAAAGAAAAGAAGAAATAGGGGAGACATGATAGCAGTGTTCCAGTATCTGAGGGGGCCAGGTTGTTCACCAAAGCCCTCAGAAATTGTGGGCGCTCCATCACTGGAGATTTTTAAGAAGAAACTAGATATCTATCTGTCTGTGATGGTAAAGGTTCTCCTGCTTGAATTTGTCTTGACACCCAGCAACTGCCTGGGCAGTTTTCTTGCTAAGATTTTAGAAGCGGTTTGCATTAACTTATTTCTAAAACTGGAAGTGACTGGCCCAAAGTCACCTAGATAGCTGCATGCTAAAGGCAGGATAGAAATCATGGTCTCTCAGCTTCTTCCCTGATGCCTTAAGTGCAAGGGTTATGGATAGAGATGTAATATTGATGGATAGTATGGTAATTTTGTATGTTGGATTAAGTTTCACACCCAGCCTTCAATATATTTGCCTGTCTGTAGGATCTAAACTTGTCTGTCAAGTCAGTAATAATTTATTATTTGGAAATATTTTATTTTCTCTCACTGAAAATCAAATTATGCCAAAGCAGGCAAAAACCTGGGGAGAGGATAATGCTAGGGGGAGATAGGGTTACATAAAAACTTAAAGAGGAGTTTCATTGCAATAAGATCAAACTACCCTATAGAATGTATTTCTTGGATTATAATTTATTATCTTAATCCTTCCACTTGTGTAGTTACTAATGGGATTATTTCACCAATAATTAAAATGCAGTGGGAGACCCTGAAAGAATGTTCTTTACCTCTTCTGATTTTTAATTTGGTGTTGGAACATTTTTCCTGTTTAACAAGGCAATCTTGAAGGAATTAGTTTAGCTGATTTTGAATATTTAGATGTTGCTATGTGCAGAATTTTCTTTCTTTCTTAATGATTAACAAACATTATCTAACTAACAGGGAAGAAATGGTGAAGTGAAGATGGCTGTGCAAAATACAGAGCTGACAACAGCAACAGAAGAAAATCCTGGCAAGTAGGCTGTCTCTTTAATGATTTCTTTCTGGAGTAGTAGAGGCCTTGAGATTGCCCAGAAGTGATCCAGACATCTGCTCCTTGTTAGGAAACTGTAAGGCAAAGAGCTCTGGTGAAGTTAGTAAGCTTCACCAAAACCTTCCTCTAGCGAACTGAAAGAAATTTTAACAAGCTGAAGAATGTTTTTTTTTTTTTTTTTAAATGATTAAAACATTTATTTAAAAAAGTTACAAATGAACTAAGGCTCAGGGTACAGTTGAAATATGGTGTTGCAATTAATTGTAAGGAATCCTTTTATTATTATTTTTTAAAGCACAATAAGATAAGAAGGTCACCCAGTTGGCTTTTTGCCTAAGGCAGGACTAGAACTCACTGGGTTTTTAGCCTGGTGCCTTAACCAATACATCAAACTGGCTCTCTGCAATAAGTATGTAGGATCAATCCAAAAGGGTAATTTCATGTGTTGAGTCTTAGCTGTGACCCCCACAGGAGTGACTGATGGGCAGTGAAACAGGTTTCTCTGAATATTGATGGAAAGAAGGGAAGCAGATGATGAGATGATGTATTGGTTTTTTGTCTGTTGTTTGTTTTAACTCATCTCCCCATGGCATTTTCTCACCTGCTGTCAGTTGCCACCTTACACTTGCTTGTGTGTTTTACTACCATGTGGTGACAATCTGCCATGAACTCTGGAGAGAGTGGATGGGAGGGGGTATGCTTGGGGGAAAATTAAAGTAACTTCTGTTTCTCCCTGAGATGCTGTTTCAAGCTCACCCGGTCTGGGAGAGGAAGGCAGCTGCATACCAACTTACATTTGAAGTGTCCATTCTGAAAACATCTGGCTTGAATCTGATTGTCCCAAAGGTGCTTTTTCTCAGGAGGCAACTGCATTAACACAACTTGTCAATTTAAAAGAAACACAAGAAAGTCCAGTTGCCTCCTGAGAAAAAGCACTTTTGGGACAACCATACCTGGATGACTGAGAACCTCCATAGACACTTGAATCTGATTGGTCATGGTGAGGGGACAGCAATGGGAGGCAGTTAAGGGAGGGAAATGTAGAGATTTTGGTGCTCAATTCTCAGTTCTGGCTATGCATTACCACAGAGGTCCCCAACCTTTTGGGCACCAGGGACTAGTTCTGTGGAGAGAGGTTTTTCCGTGGACTGGAAGGGGCGTGGTTTCATATTCTGTCTGCATTCCGCAGATGGGGCTTTGCTTGTTTGTGTGGACCGGTTTCTGGCATGCCGTGGCCTGATGCCGGTCCATGGACCAGGGGTTGGGGACCCCTGCATTACCACAATACCCTTGTCTTCTAATAAACTATAACTTTCTCAACAAATGGAGCCAAGGATCAAGTGTTGGTAAGTCTGACACCCACAGACAAATATTAAGTATATCTTTCTCTCAATCATCCTCTTATGCTGAGCTAAGGAACTTCCTCTCTGTAACATCGGTGCATTGAAAAAGAGAGGAGAAGATAGTTGATTCTTCTATCCTTACAGTACTGAGGAAGGTTGTATCAATGTATAAGACAAAGATTCTTAGTAAAATCTTTGACCGCATGAACTTTTTCTCCCATTTATCAGGGCTATCCATTGGGATTTCCCAGCTTCATCCAACCTGAAGCAAGAAATTGTATCTATTTCTGAATGACCTTTTGTATAAATCCAACACGAGTATCCAAGGCATTATATTGTTGAACTGCCAATTAGTTCTTTAAGTTTCCAAAGCTATTTCTTCTCTCCATTTCTACTTCTGTAAAGACTTATTTTGTAAGTTTGTAAAATATACTGTAGTTAATGTACTACAGTTCCTCTTAGTCTATTGCAGTTCCTCTTAATCAACTATAGTTCCTGCTACAGAATTTAAATAATCAGGATAAGTATCCCATATTAGGAAAGTATTTATATTCATTTTCTATGCATTTGTATTCAATATCTATTCTTTATACATTTGTATATCTAGGAGTTTTGCCGCATTTTTAGTGTGGGTTAATAAAATATATTTATGGTATGTTGAATTTTAACAAAAAGCTCTATTATAACAAATGGTATGCTAAACAAAATGGAACATGTTTATTACTGTTATTGGCTAGATATTAATATAACCACATTCCATTTTTGAAATAGAGCTTACAAAGCAGATTTTTTAAATACATAATTGTTTCATTTTAAATTAAGAAAAAAACGGAAGAAAATACAGTAATAAAATACTAGAGTGCTAAAAGGTTAAACGCTTCTGACTAACTCACTAAATTATAAAACTATTTGCAATTGTACAAAAAGCAAAGCATATTTGATTGTAAAATAGAGTAATATAAAGTGACCCTCATATAATAATAACATAAAAGTAGATAAATTGCCAAATTAAATTAAATTAGTTGTTTGTAATCAGACCATGTGCTGAAATGTTTTGTACCATTAATGTATAATGAAAAGACTTTCCACTGCAAATAGAAAAATGATTCAAGAAAAGTTGCCAGATTTCTTTGTTTGCTCAAAAAGAATGTAGCTAACTTTTAAAAAATGTTTTTGTTTTATAGATTTCAGGAATCTTCAGGGAAAGAAAAACATTGCCTTAGTCCTGGGAGATTTGCCTAAAACAGTGGTGGCGAACCTATGGCACGGGTGCCAGAGGTGGCACGCAGAGCCCTCTCTGTGGACACGCATGCCGTCGCCCCAGTCCTAGGCCTTCAACTGGGTTTTATAAAACCTTTTCGCTTTAGGCCTCCACCGTCATGTGCAAAAAAAAAAAAAAGGTTCAATCAATCAGTCAATTTCAACTTCTCGCGGGAAACAAAATCTTGCAAAGTTGGAATTGATTGATTGAACTTTTTAGTCTCACCCAGTCTGCCGTTACCACCGCAGCCACGCCCATCCAATGGGCCACACCCACCTGGCACCCGACGATGCATAAGTGGGTTTTGGGTTGCAGTTTGGGCACTTGGTCTCTAAAAGGTTCACCATCACTGGCCTAAAAGAAATATTTAGAATTTAAGTGATTTAAAGGAAACAAAAAATGAATTTCTCAAATTGTTTGGCAGGCACTTGCTATCCAAATGGCAGATACACTGAGATTCCTACTGGTAAGAAAATCATAAGATACTGGGCAAATGGAGCAGAGACAGCTACTGTACCTGGTTTTGCACATGGATAATTATTTTCCAAAGAGAGAAATTGGGGCCTTGGGGTCCTCTGAGTTTAGCTGTTTTCTTGCAGACATTTCATTACCAAACTATTAACGTCTTCAGTGCTAGTAGGGAGTGGGATTTGCTCTCTGCTTATATATTAGTGGCTGTCAAGTTCTACAAAATAGCAGTGTAGGATTTTTCTGTTTTCCTTATTTCCAGTTTCCTTCCATCTTTTCCAGATATTTCTGAGATAGTTAGACAGAACTTATTCAATGGCCCGTTCTGATTTGGATGTGCCAAAGAAACATGAATGCTTTTTGGTGTTTCAGCAATAGTCTCTTTTACTTATCCATTCTATTTTATTGTTTAATCTGAAATCCTAAATTCATTCATTCTCTCTCTCCCTCCCCCCTCTCTCCCCCTCCCTCTCTCTCTCTCTCTCTCTCTCTCTCTCTCTCTCTCTCTCTCTCTCTCTCTCTCTCTCCTTCTTTCTTTCCCCTTCTCTCTCCCTCTCCCTCCCCCTCTCTCTCCAGATAGTCCTCAACCAACTAGACTAGGGGTCCCCAACCCCCAGTCCGTGGACTGGTACTGGGCCGCAGCATGCCAGCAACCAGGCCGCACAAGTAAGCAAAGCCCCATCCATGGGATGCAGCAGCACACAAAACCATGAACCCTCTAGTCCACGGAAAAATCTCTCTCCGTGGAACCGGTCCCTGGTGCCCAAAAGGTTGGGGACGTCTGAACTAGACCACAATTGAGCCCAAAATTTGTGATGCTAAGCAAGACAGTTGTTAAGTGCTTCATTTTAATAACCACAGTTGTTAAGTAAATCCTTGTAGTTGTTAGTAACATGGTTGTTAAGTAAATCTGGCTTCTCCATTGATTTTGTTTGTCAGAAGGTCACAAAAGGTGAACACTTGACCCTGGGATATATACCAGTTACCAAGCATCCCATTTTTTATCACATGACCATGAAGATGCTGCAATGATTATAAGTGTGAAGAATGGTTATAAATATTTTTTTTCAGTGCCCTTATAACTTTGAACAGCCACTAAACAAATGGTTATAGATTGAGGAATATCTGTATGAGATTATCTCAGGAATAAAAGTATAGATATAGTAAGGTCAAACAAAATTTCCAAGGCACCTGAAGGCAGGACAAGAAGCAACGGGTGGAAACTAATCAAGGAGAGAAGCAACCTAGTACTAAGGAGAAACTTCCTGACAGTTAGAACAATTAACCAGTGGAACAACCTGCCTCCAGAAGCTGTGAATGCTCCAACACTGGAGGTTTTTAAGAAGAGACTGGACAGCCATTTATCCGAAATGGTATAGGGTTTCCTGCCTGAGCAGGGGGTTGGACTAGATGACCTCCAAGGTCCCTTCCAACTTTACTATTAGTGTTATTATATAAAATTCATGTAAATTCCATAAAACCTGTGTATAAAAGCTCCTTTTATTAATGTTTAGTATGATGTCAGATGTTAACCAGCAATGAAAGGAGTGAACACTAAGAAGAGTTGATACAGTATGTATTGTACATTCTTTCATTATTATTATTTTGCAACATGATACTTCTGTGCAAATATACATGGGTAAATATTTATATGAAAAACATAGCAATATTGAAATATTTTGCAAAACTGCAGCATGCACATCATACTTTGCAAAGTGGATCTGAGTATAAGGGGGAAAACTAATTTAAGAGTACTACCAGATGAAAATGTGTAAATTGTAGTTGTTTACCACTGTAAATATTGTTTACAGAAAGGAATAGGCCAGGAAAACTATTATACTTCTAATGTTATTGAGAGATTAGAAAAGCCAAAGTTAGAATCTGCCAAAGAATAAACTGGGAAAATGATAGGGAAAGAGCATACATTTGAACATCAATTGTCCACTGGAGAAACTGGATTTATTCTATATTGACACTTGATACAAAAGGTATATCAGCAAAATTATTTATTTACTGTTTCTAAATTTTCTTTTGTATATGAGTCATTTTTATTCATTCCAATTACATTGTATAATGGGCAAAATATAGCAACTCTTCTAAAAACACATTTTAGTGCTTATTACTGCATGTTTGAGAATACATAATAGATGGAACCATTTAGAAAGATAATTTACTTTGCTGCGAAAGAGGCAATGGACTGTGTTTTTAATGCCTAATTTATAAAAATACATCCATTATGAAAGATGTGACAAATTTTATAATGCTTTCTTCTTTCTTTGCTTTTCAAAATCTGACAGAAAAACCAGGGAGCTACATATTTGCCTCTAAGGTTTTGCCAGAGCACAGCTATAAATAAAGAGTCAATCTGATTGCTTTTAGCAAGAGCTCGCAAGCCACTTCATACCTGTGATCTGAAGTTCAAGTACGTGCAGCAAAATGGAATTAAATCACTGATTTACTTATATTTTACCAAAGTCTATTATTCGTTATGGAAAACTCTAGAGGAAAACTTTGTTCACAATACATGTGAAAATGAGCATTCTCACAAATCATTTTGATCTGGAGCATGGTTGTCCAACTGTTTGGCTTGCCTGGGCCCCATTGAGTGAAGAATAATCGTCTTGGGCTGCATATATATAATATAGTTAATGTCTCTAATTATATTAAAAATACGAATCCTGGGTAAAGCCATGCGATAAAATAAATAAATTCGAACACCAGGATAATATCAAACTAAAAGCTGTTTAATACAAATGCTGAGCTTTCGTCGCCCAGCACTACCGACATCATCAGAACATAAAAGCAAGTTAATGGGAGTTCTCTTTATGTTACTAGCCGGCTTTGCGCCCGGCTTTTCGACCTGGTCATTGGTCCACTCGATGTCTCTAATTGTTTTATTTTTAAAGGGCATGCGTTTGCTGCTCCCTTGGTAATTTCCAAAATTGCTGTTCCCTTTTCCCCTTTCCTTCCTCCAATCCCTTTCCTCGTATGCACCCAGCTGTCCGCTATCACACCGTTGGTTTCCGAAGTTGCTGTTCTCCCTTCCCCTTATATAAATAACAAACTTCTTTTAATTTTGAAATATTTTTATCAACTCGTGGAGCCACATTACAGGCACTCCTCAATTTACAACCACAGTTGAGCCCAAAATTTATGTTGCTAAGTGAAACATTTAAGTGAGTTTTGCTCCGTTTTATGCTTGCCACAATTGTTAAGTGAATCACTGCAGTTGTTAAGTTAGTAATATGGTTGTTAAATAAATCTCCCTTCCCCCATTGACTTTGCTGGGCAGAAGATCGCCAAAGGCGATCATATGACTCCATCAAAGCATTCCAATTTTGATCATGTGATCCAGGGGATGATGCAATGGTTGTAAGTGTGAAAAATGGTCATAGGTAACTTTTTTCTCAGTGCCGTTGTAACTTTGAACGTTCACTAAATGAACTGTTGTAAATCAAGGACTGAGAGCCATGGGTTGGGCATGCCTTGTTCTAGAGCAGGGGGTGGAGGGTTGAGGGAATTTACTATTTTATTTATTAAATGTATTGGCTGTTCATCTTATCACAGGACAACTCTGGATGGCTTAGAACAGGCATGTCAAACTCGCGACGTCACGTGACATCGCGTGACGTATCAGAGCTTTTTCGCCATTGCCGGCAACAGGGTGGGCGCAGCTCCGGTATGATGAAACCGGCCTGCGGGCCGGCAGTTTGACACCCCCTGGCTTAGAATATTAAAAAAATAAAACTACACGAAACCTATGAACAATACAACTAAAATACTATAAAGTACAATTACTGAACCCCTAATTAAAAGATAGGGAAGGAGGGAGTAAGATAAGCAGGGGGAGAGGTGGGATCTCTTATTAATCTATCCACCATCCTCAATGTGACACCTCCCCCAAGTAGGTTAAGTGTAACATGGTTTGCTGGTTCCTATATGCTAAGAATATTTGTTTATAATAGAGGGGAAAGAATTTGGAGGAGAGGATTTACTAACTTACACTGCACTCTTTAGCTGAATTTCAGCCTATCCTTTTCCTTCCCACCATTTTATACTTTAATGGCTAATGGGAATATATCGGAGGAGTGCATTTCTAATCTTTGTGTTAACATAGAGGTGTTTCTGGTTTTGTGAACTGGAATCCCTAAGGTTCTTCCTCCCTGGCTTCCTCTCCCAGCTCTCTTGCATTTTACTCTAAACCAGGGATCTCCAAACCTGGCAGCTTTAAGACTTGTGGACTTCAACAAGGTTGGCTGAGAAATTATGTCAGTTGAAGTCAGTGGTGGGATTCAAATATGCGAGCAACCGGTTCTCTGTATGGATGCCACTTCCGGAAGTACATTCTGGGCCTGGGCAACAAAAAATTAGCTACCGGTTCTGCCGAACTGGCTGAATCCCACCACTGGTTGAAGTCTACAAGTCTTAAAATGTAAACCAAGAACTATCGCAGAGAGTGTAAACGGATCAGTTGACTGCAAGAAATACAATCCTTCCATTCCCCCACCCACTGTCTGGTCCGAACCTATCCTTCCATTCCCCCACCGCTCAGTCTCAATTGTCAGTATCTATCCTCCACCATCCGCCTATCATAAGTTTCTTCGATGTGAAGCAAAACATTTTGTTCTTCTTCCTCAAGGAGTGCAATTGCCTTTGGAAAAAGCACTTTTGATATAACTCAAGTTCTGTTAGACCTACCTTTGAGCTGCAAAAGGATTCCAATGAGAATTAGCCATTTGTCTCTCTTTCTTTCTCTCACACCCAAGGTAGAGCGCCTGATTATCTTCCAAATCTCCTGATAGAAAGTGACTCCCAGGCCCAGTGATGGAGACATAGCTGGTATTATACTCAAAAGCCGTTGGGGGACCTTTTAGAGGGAACTCTCCACACAGAGGCTTAACCCAGCCTGGTCTCATTTATTCATGCTGAGTTGGTCTTCTACTCCAGGATTAAGGTTAGGTAATCACTCACTCTAGACTACTAGAGAATGGATATCCCAAAGGTGCCTTTTGTTTTTCTTTGAAGATGTTTCTCTTCTCATCCAAGAAGCTTCTTCAGCTCGGACCGGATGGTGGGATCTTCAAAGGATCTTCAAAGAAAAACAAGAAAGTCCAGTTGCCTCCTAAAAAAGCACCTTTGGGACAACCATGACCTGGATGACTGAGAATCTGCATAGATATAGAGAATGGATAGATACAATATATCAATCTTGTACCATATGTGGCCCATATACCGTATGTGGCCCATCCCCTACTTTCAGCCATACACTCCATAGCTCATCACTACTGTGATCTTCTCCTATGTCTTTAACCCCCCTCCCCGGTTGATCTTCTTCAGAGATCTTCATAGCATTAGAGAAAGACTTTTTTAAAAAAAAATATTCTAGGTCAGTTTTCTTTTTTTTAAATGCTTCCCATGCTCATGACCTTATCATAGGTATTATTAGCACCAATCTTTACAAATAGGCATTGATAATAATAGACTTATCACTGTAACTTTGAATTTCATTCCCTCTGACTTTTACTATTTACAAGCTCTGCAGTTTTCTATATTATACCTGTACAGGTTTTTTTTTTTTTTTTTAGAAATGTATTTGATCAGTGAAAGGTTTTTTTTCCCTTGCTAAGCCACATCCAAATGGTTCTGATAATTGATTGGATTGGTTGAAATTATTATCATGATCACTAGGTGGTTTGGACATGCAGGGGTGCTAGTTAAAATATCCTGTCTCCTAACTTGAGGGATACTAATTTTTATGATGGCATCTGGCTTGAGGTTATAGATTGGTGAATCAAATCAGATGAGATTGCTCAGGGCCATTTGCTTTGATTAAATCCAGACACTGACATGGGGCATTCATACCTAGACTAGGTCTGTATTTTTAACTTCTTCACAGATTTTAATTTAATTGAGGTTAATAAAACGTGCGACCCTTCAAGCCATATTTTTTTTGTCCCTACATTTATGTTGTACGTAATGACATCATTTTAACGCGGTCCTCTTTTAGCTGCTTTAGTAAAGCAGAGGGATCACAGAAAACAGTTCCAATCAAGTCCCCAGCAATATTTTAAGGTAGGTCAATGCGGGAGACATTTTTCAAATCAAGCAAAGATACTATGCATTTAAATAGTCCTCCAAGGCAAGGTCTATAGTTTCTAGAAGGTCACAAATGTCACAGCAATTGTACACCAGCATACAAATGACACATTAGTAAAGACCAACGATCTTAAAAGAAAGGTTTCAAAGACAAAGGTGCCATCAATCAGCTCTTTTTTTTTTTTTTAGCTTTAAAACTTCCTAAAATTTTCCATGCAGGACACTTCCTTCTTTTTCATAAATATATTGGTCAGCCCACATTCCTTTTCTGTCTTGAAATAGACAAGCTTGAACAAAGGAGGAAAAATATACATTGGTCAGAGATGTTTATTATTCTAGCAAGTCTTGTTGATTGCACAAAAATCTTTTTCCAGGAATTTTTTTATTGAATCAGCCCCAAATGGCATCTATTATGGTATTACTATGTAGTTGTTGGAGTTGTTTTTTTTAAAGTGGCAATGATATAACTTGATAGCGATCAACTACAGGCTGTGAGATGTATACTTTCACTTTTTTAAAACAACAACAACATTCTTGCTGCTATATGTGTCGGCATTTTGTAAAGGTCAGTGACATGTAGTTGTTCCCTTCTCTGACTAATCTGCAACTGGCAATTGCTTGAACAAAGGATAAACACAGGCTGTCTGTCTCCAGTCACAGAATAGCAAAAGGTCTTTATGGCAGGGAACTTACTAGCATGATGTTTTTGAAAACAGCAAAGTGAAAATAATTTCATCCCAGTGTACTATATAGGCTGCTTGTCCTGAGTACATCATCCCTATTTATATTCTGTAATTTATGACATTAACTGAGGAGGATATGCAGCTAGTGTTTGACTTACAGGGCTGCCACAAAGTCAAGCTCTTCTCCAAAGCACCTGAAGGCAGGACAAGAAGCAACAGATGGAAACTAACCAAAGAGAGAAGCAACCTAGAACTAAGGAGAAATTTCCTGACAGTTAGGACAATTAATCAGTGGAACAACCTACCTCCAGAAGCTGTGAATGCTCCAACACTGGAAGTTTTTAAGAAGAGACAGCCAATAGTCTGAAATGGTCTAGGGCAGGGGTAGGCAACCTCGGCTCTTTTATGACTCATGGACTTCAACTCCCAGAATTCCTGAGTCAGCCATGCTGAGGGGAAAGGGAATGGTTTCCAAGCTGAGCCAGGGTGGGTCAGGAATTCTGGGAGTTGAAGTCCACAAGTCATAAAAGAGCCAAGGTTGCCTACCCCTGGTCTAAACCCATTATTATTATTATTATTATTATTATTATTATTATTATTATTATTAATATAACTGAGTCCAAAATTTCTGTTGCCAAGTGAGACATTTGTTAAGTGAGTTTTGCCCCATTTTCTTGCCACAGTTGTTAAGTGGATCTGGCTTTGCTTGTTGAAAGGTTGCAAAAAGGTGATCATATGATCCCAGGGCACTGCAACCGTCATAAATACATGCCAGTTGTCAAGCCTTTGAATTTTGATCATGTGACCACAATGGTTGTAAGTATGAAAAACAGTCATAAGCCACTTTTTCCAGTGCTGTTATAACTTGGAAATAAAAGAGTGGTTGCAAATCAAGGACTAATTCTACACATTGATGTATAACAGTCATGTGTCTGGTTATGACATTGAAATATTGAAAGGTCTGAAATGTTAAAGTTATGTTTTTTCTGCATCAAACTGCTTCCCAGTTACTCCAGTACTGTACAGCTGTTCATGCAGACTAAATCAGAAATATATAGAAACTGATAGGTATATACAGTAGGGGCTCTGAATGGCATTAACTTTAGCATGGTGCAACACACTTCCCACAGCAGTCTTGGAGGGCTGATATAAGAAAATTCCAGCTGAGCTGAGAATGTGCCCCTATGGAAGAGGGGCTAATGAAATCACTGCTCACATCCTATACTGTACCTTCTAATAACACCTCACATGATAAAATACCCAGGAAACACTGATCTCTTCTATATACAATTTCTATATCGGATCAGTCCAATGTAGTTTCTTTCAACGTACCATATTTCATTATACTGTCTGCAAAATTAGGCAGACTTTGACTGCCCACTGACAATCCGCCACCAACTGTTAAACATTATCTTGTCTTTTTTTAACTTTTATTTGATCTTATTTCGTTTTAGTTTTTTTAATCCTTCTTATTTGTAATTCTGGTCTGTGACCATAATAAAAATTACTATTACTATAGAAGGGTGAGGGAACAGTGTTTATCAAAGCCGAGACCAGATAATCAGAATCTCAATCATTTCTTTGATTGCAAGGCAAAACAAAATCTATGTGTATTCTGCACTACAGGTAGTCCTCAACTAACAACAGTTTGTTTAGTGACCATTGGCACTGAAAAAAAAGTGACTTGTAACTATTTTTCACACTCATGACTGTTGCAGCATCCCCATGGTCATGTGATGTACATTCGGATGCTTGACTAGTGGTTCATATTTATCACCGCTGCAGTGTCCCGGTGTCATGTGATCCCCTTTTACGACCTTTTGATAAGCAAAGTCAGTGGGGAAGACCCAGATTCACCTAACAACCGTGCTACTAATTTAAAAACTGCAGTGATATAAATCATCATCATCATCATCATCATCATCATCATCATCATCATCATCATCAAGTTGGAAGGGACCTTGGAGGTCCTCTAATCCAACCCCTTGCTCAGGCAGGAAACCCTATACCATTTCAGACAAATGGCTGTCCAGTCTCTTCTTAAAAACTTTCAGGGTTGGAGCATTCACCACTTCTGGAGGCAGGTTGTTCCTCTGATTAATTGTTCTAACTGTCAGGAAATTTCTCTTTAGTTCTAGGTTCGAAGAGAGGAACTAATCAAAGGTCGGTAACAAAGAACAGGACGGAAGTCCGCGAAACCTCTTATCAAACTGAGGGAGAAGAAACACCGTCGGGGACTCTATAACCTTGTGACGATAGTACAGGGGGGAGTGGGAAGAGAAGTAATTTGATCAGTATGGGTTAAGGTCGTTGGCAAGGAATATACAAAATCGGAGGTTATATCTAATCATCTTTGAAACTTAAGAAACGTGGCAATAAAAGTGATAAATGGGGCAAAATTCAATATTTTTTTTTACTTAGCAACAAAAATTTGGGGCTCAATTGTAGTCATAAGTCAAGGATTACCTGTATTACAATCTTTTCCAATACCCAGACTATCTATCTATCTATCTATCTATCTATCTATCTATCTATCTATCTATCTATCTATCTATCTATCTATCTATCTATCTATCTATCTATCTATCTATATGCTTCCCAGAAGGTTCAGCTGGCTATTGTTCCTCTTCAAGGACACAACATTTCTTCCTAGGTACTATATTGTTTCAATCAGGAAACACCTGACTGAATCTCCTGACACCTCCTGACACATTTGCTAACATCTCTGCTTTGTCATTATGTTTTCATAACAATCTTTTTTTTTGCTAAAATTATTTGCATGAAGAACATTTATATTAATCATACATCTGAAGCAAATTTCTCTCCCCTTCTCCTGCTGGGCAGTTTCCCCAAAAGTTTTAATATCCAGTAATTGTGAAACTGACTACAGTTTCCCTGCGGAGTGTAAATCTCATCACAAAGGTACACACTGGCAATTATATTGCAGAAGAAATTTCTGGTTGGATTCCTGCTGTAGCCTAGAGAACAATAAGAACAGTGACTAATTCAGTCCTTCATTCATCCTAGACCTATAATGATAACTTACTAACGTTCTGCCATTTTAATAACAACTTCGTAAAAAAAAAAAATACTTCTGCATGTTAAACTACAATAATATACTTATAAAAAGAGTTTAATATGCAATTCCAGTTCCTTTCAAGTAAAATTAAATGTCATTATATTTCTTTTTCTTAAGGTTGTAGTCATGTGAAATGGAAAAGGGTGTATTATAAGTGACAGCAGGAAAAAGTAAAGAAAAGAAAATATTTCACTCATTTTCTTAGGATGCATCATTGTTGACAAAGCTATATGAAAATAACAACATAATTATATTCATGCTCA
The DNA here is from genome assembly GCF_001527695.2 of Protobothrops mucrosquamatus. NCBI lineage: Eukaryota > Metazoa > Chordata > Lepidosauria > Squamata > Viperidae > Protobothrops > Protobothrops mucrosquamatus. Next base: position 144,145 of record NW_015386389.1, read on the forward strand.
TCCAGTATTCAGTATTCAGTGAAACCTACGAGCCGGTACTATCATTCTATTTACACTATATAGGTGTGTGTGTGTGTGTGTGTGTGTGTGTTCTATCTATGTTATAAAAAAGGTAAAGTTCTCTGTCCAGTCATATCCAATTTTAGGGCCCGGTGCGCATCTCCGTTTCTTGGCTGAGGGAGCCAGCGTTATCCAATGACATCTTCCATGGTCATGTGGCCAGCATGTCTATATACCAAAGGTGCATGGAATGCTGTTACCTTCCCACCAAAGTGGAACCTATTTATCTATTTACATTTGCATGCTTTCAAACTGCTAGGTGGGCAGGAGATGGGGAAAAGAACTGGAGCTCACCCCATCTCTCTGTCTCTGTCTCTGTCTCTGTATCTATCTTCCTCCTTTTTTTCCCTGTCAAGTTACTGGAATGGTAAAAGCTACCAACCTAGTCACAGAGTAAAGAAGTTCCACACAGTAAAGGACTTCACTGAGAGATGCTGATCCCTATCTGAGAACAAAGGGAAAACAGAAGTAGCTTTTCCCAAAATATGTATACTTTGGATTTTTGAATTTTTATAGCCAAGATATAGTGCATAAAAACCTGTCTATATCTGATGAGGAAGTGTATGATAGCCATGATCCCAATGCCAAGAACAGAATCTAACTAGAGTCATTACACCATAATGCCATACTTAGGTGGTAGGCTGATCTGTTGACCAACCTGGGCAAAATCTGTTAACAAAATAAATTGTAGTTCAGTTTACCATGTATTCCTACATAGCTTTTATAGTTATTAATAACTTATGAACTAAAATGTATATATGAACTAAAAATGTATATGTACAGTATATGTCTGTCTGTCTATCTGTCTGTCATAAACATCTGGGTGGTTGGGAACTCTTCTAAATAAAGAGACTCCAAAATTATTTTAAATAATCAAATAAACTATGTTTACAATGCTAAATATGCTTACTTGGAAATAAAACCTATGGAATTCAATCACGTTTCATTTTGAGTAGAGGTACCTCAATTTCCACTGTGAAACTCTGGTACGTAACCTATTCCTTACCATTTTGTCAATATTTTTTGGTTGCTGAAGACATTCCATTATAGTTTCGAGTGTCATCTGACAGAGTATATGCCTAGTCAATGCAGTTAATGTGGAGAATTGCTTGTTTTTGCACTGAGAGGGAAGTCCAGAATTATTGTTAAATCATTGTACATAATCCATGTTTTCTAACATTTTTTGGTGAATAGGAAAGAGGCAATTGTCCACATAAGTAGAGCTAACACTGCAGGAAGCTTTTTACCTAAATGGTCACAAAATTGTCTATTACCACATGTAGACTTTAAATGTTTAAATTGTCATCCTGAGGCTTTGCATATTGATTCTTCATTGCTGTTAAATCCTTACTTGCTGTGCAAAAGAAATCATTTGAGCCTCTCAAAATTGTTGTCTTTTGCATTATACCAAGGCGTTTAGAGTCAAGAACTTAATCTACTAACATTTTACTGCTTTTTCATTTGAGAGCTCAAGCTTCTGTAAAACCCTGCTTGAGGGGAGAAAATAATTCCAGTACTGTGTTGCATACAAAGAATAAATAAGGTAAAGGTAAAGTGCCCTTAGAGCCAAATTCTGCTTTTGATAACTTCATGTAATTTTTTTTGCAGCAATACAAAAACGGTTTTATTATTTTTTATTCGTCTTCTTTTTATTAAACCAACACAACAAAAACTTTCCACATACCTGTATTAACTTGTCATTTAGAATTGATCTCACATCAAGTGCTAACCAGTACTGCCCCTACTTATTTTTTCTCAACCAAGGTATGCAACATAGCCCTGATGGTGCAGTGGTTAGAATGTGGTATTGCAGGCAAACTCTGCCCACGCCTGGAGGTCGATCATGACCAGTTCAAAGTTGACTCAGCTTTCCATCCTTCCGAGATCACTAAAATGAGGATCCAGATTGTTGGGGGCAATATGCAAATAATCTGACATTGTAAACCACCCAGAGACTGCTGTAAAGCACTCTCCAAGTGCTGTTGCTATTAATTCTGAGACCATTTAAAAGTTCAATGAATACACACAGGCACATTAAAAAAATAGGATACCCATATGAATATATAAACAGAATAAAATTGAAAGTTGAAATAAGATGTTTCAATTCAGTCCATGAATCTGTGGCTGATGATGGGCTTGACACAGGTATATAATTGTTAAAATTGCAGATTTTGTGTGGGCAAGAAAGGTTTCTAAAGTCTGATTAGAGAGGAAGAGAAAGAGAGATTAAAAATTGCCAAAATCATATCAAAATTATTTTAATCAACTGTTGGATTGTTGAGTCTTATCTATTCTAAATCAAATAAATGACATCAGTTAAAAATCTAGTATTATCACAGCCAAGAGGGTCTTGTTTGAATGTAGCATGAGCTTGGTGCATAAATAATCTGTGGAAATATAAAATTTCACATCCATATTTATCAAGGAAACAGACCTTGCATTAGAACAGATAGCAAAACCCTTGCCTGGCTTGAGAATAATTCTGATAGTTGCTTCATATAAACTAAAGGCAATGATTTATTTGAAAAGTTTCACTATAAAACTTTCACAAAACTGGAAACAAAAATTAATAATGTAGACTTTCTAATAACAATCAACTGAAAAACTGTCAGATTTAATTGTAATGTCAATTTCTTGAAGTAGAAGAAATGTAAAATTAGTAACTTGTTAAAAGGAAATTCTATAAAATGAGTATTTTGATAGTGCATTATTATTTTGCAATTTAGAATGTGTATGTGTATGTGTGAGGGGGTTATTAGCAAGTTTTTAATTTATATTTTGAACAGATGGAACAATATTACATTATTGTTGTTATTTTTAAGTCTAGAAAGCAATACCGTAATCAACTTATCTCACTTTTTCAAAAACTATAGTTTATTACTATATTACTTCATGTTGACCCTGGTTCAGTCTCCACTCAGGTTTAATTTTGAGCAGAGAGACCATGCTGTCTAATTATCCAACTCTTGTCTTTTCTTCGAAGATAAGATATAAATACAATTGTCTAAATGAATCAATGAGCTACAGGTCTGTCATTAAAATACAGTTTTAGCTAAAATCTCAAATGACATTTTCATCCATGTTTTTAGGTAGACTAGCTCAGGTCTCAGGAAACAAAGAAGATGAACCTCTGTTAATCAAATGTGTGTGTATGTGTCGTACTGTTGAGATGAGTTTTGATGATGTTAGTCAGCAGGCTAGGAGCAGCCTTTGCTAGAAACTTTCAAATATTCGTACAAACTTTCTGAGAATGTTAGGTTTACCTATTAATATTCCTTGCTTAAAACCTATTATGGGAACAGCATTTTAATGTAATAGATTAGATAACCGTTATTGTCATTTTTTCCTGTGGGCACAATGGCACACATTAAAAATGAAATTTAGTCACTTCCTCTCAAAGTGTACACATACATAACACACATTTAAAACATACTATATACAACATATGTATAGACCTACACCCTTAAATATAAGTAACATATAAATATTATTCACCGTCCATCTTGAATACATAACAGAAGGAGGAAGCTTTAGAGTTCACAAGGTTAATAAAGTTAAAAAGAGTGTTAAAGCTTTCATCCTACAAATAATTTCAGATTTCATTCATCTGGAAGGAGGATGAATGGGTTTTTTTTAGTGAATTTTCTTCAGGGGCATCCTTAGAGACAATTTTCAATGCTTTTCAACTTTTATTTGTTTCCTTGTTTCAAAGGCGCCTTGCCATGTTTCAAAATATCATAGTTGTTCATCATTTTGAAAGAGGCAGAATTGGAATGAAGCCATCTGAATGATTCTGGCACAGTATGTAACACCAGAAACTTGGAAGAAAAAGCTGGAAAAAGTTTGGACAAAAAGCAGAATGTGCTTATATTTAGGAGCACTAGAACAATCATTAAGGAATTAAACTTCAGCAACATTTTACCACCATCACATCTTCTTGTAAGCTTTCTCTTTCCAAGTCAGTGTGGTGAAATTGACAGCATAAGAACCACTGCAAGTCAAAAGGAAAAAAAAAGTTTTTTATGTGAAATTGTTTTTTCCCCCCTTCAGTTCAGTTGTGTCTGATTCTCAGAGATTGCCTAGAAAAGTCCCTGCAGTTTTCTTGACAAGGTTTTTCAGAAGTGGTTTGCCATTGTCTCCTTTCTAGGGTCGAGAGAAAGTGTCTGGCCAAGGTCACCCAGCTAGCCTTGTGCCTAAGGTGGGACTACATTTGATGATCTCCTCGTTTCTAGCTTAAGGTTTCTAGCCTTAAACACTATATCTATTAATTGGCTCTTGTTCCATTATTATTATCAATATTATTTGTAAGAAAGAACATGAACTATTTTGGTAGAGACTGGACAGCCATCTGTCCAAAATGGTGTAGGGTTTGGACTTGATGACCTTCAAGGTCCCTTCCAACTTTATTATTATTATTATTATTATTATTATTATTATTATTATTATTATTATTATTATTATTATTATTATTATTATTATTATTATTATTATTATTATTATTATTATTATATGCCCTACATCAAAACAATAGGCAACCTGTGTTGGATTCTGTTGTCTAGTTGCCAGAGTCTTCAATATCACATATATTGAAGGGAAGGTGGTAAAGATAATGATGAGAATGTAAAGAACGCTTCTATGCTCCTGAGATTAATCTTTAAATTGTTTGTTTGTTTTACTTTTTTTTTTTTTTTTTTTTTTAACAGGATTTATATGCCGCCCTTCTCCCCATGGGACTCAGGGCGGCTCACAGCGTATTAAAACATCATACAAAAAAATTTCCCCTACTAAAAACCAATTAAAACCCAAATATTGGTAGCTGTGGCTCTTTAAAATCGTTAAAAATTGTCCCTATTTAAAACTCACCCTAGGTCAGGCCCGCTTGTTGAAAAAGCCA
>NW_015386389.1:149226-162201 GCF_001527695.2 Protobothrops mucrosquamatus
CCTGGTCACGGCCGACAAATGATCTTCCAGTGTCAGCCGTGGATCCAGGAGGACTCCCAGGTTGCGCGCCCTCTCTGAGGGGGCCAAGGATTCGCCCCCTATAGACAGCGATGGAACCAACTGACTATGCCGGGGCGCCGGCAGCCACAGCCACTCGGTCTTGGAAGGGTTGAGTCTGAGTCTGTTCCTTCCCATCCAGTCTTCTTTTTCACCTCTGAATGTAACTGTACAATATCAGTTTTTAATCTTTCTGGGTATTTATAAGAACAATTTATAAGAACAATGAAAAAAGAAACAGGATAGATACAACTCTGGGATGCAATTGCTAAACAAACTATCCAACCAGCAAAAATGATAAATTTCTGGGAATAATGACGATGAAAGATGTAACTCTAATAACAGAACGTGCACAGTGCACTTGTCAAATTGATATGATACGCTGGAGTTGGACTAGCAAACATGAACTGAAAATCAACAACTATTAGAAGTCTCTCTTCAACATTGGAGGTTTTTAAGAAGAGATTGGACAACGATTTGTCTTAAATGGTACAGGGTTTCCTGCTTGAGCAGGGGGTTGGATTAGAAGACCTTCAAGGACCCCTCCAACTCTGTTAGTCGTTTATTCTTCACCCTTAGGCATAAGTCTTATCATCAAACTCTCCTTTCTTATTAGCCTCTTTTTCTGAGTCCGCAGCCATTCATTCAGCAAATGTGTAGATTATAGAAATTGTAGGAAGGGAACCCCAAAACTGTAAATAATATTGACTTCATTTCCAGAAAAGACAAATTTTGGACACCTAACAACAATAACAAAAAAAAGTCTGGATTCTTTCTATATTTATTAAAATCCATTAAGAAAAAATGAGCAAAAATTGTGGCATTACAAAACTCTGGAATTAGGAGTGAGCTATCTTTTATGAATCGAGAGAAAGGCTTTGATACTAACATCAATTTCAATGAAAAGGATAAGCAGACTCAATGTTTTGCTTTTGTTTTTCATAGGAGAAAGGGAAGTAGGGAAATTGAAATGAAAAACAATTGCCCATTTAAAATAATCTTATTGCCTTTTAAGTTACCTAAAATAGATTTTAATAAGGGTCCTGGGGATCAAGAAAATCTGCTTTTGTTTCTTTGAGTCAACCCCTGTGCTATCAATATCATCTGAGTGATAAACATTGAGTGTCTTCCTATGAATTTGACTGTGAGTTTGATTGATGTTAAAATATCCCACAGTTCTATTATAGTCTTTTAAATGAAACTATTTGGGGGGAGGTTTTAATCTTTTTTTTTTTCAAATATTTCACTGTAGGATCACTCCCATTGTGGAAGGAATGTCTGCTGTTGTATATCATTGTACATATGCACATAAACTATATATTCTATATCATTAATCCCTTAATACTTTTCTCTTTGTATGCTTAATACACAGGATAATAAACATGATTGCTAACTATCTTACTTGTATATAAACTCTGCATACAGGACTTATGACCTAACCTCATGGAGCCATAACCTTTGTTATATTAATAAGTGATCTTTGATTATTGAATAATAAATCAGTTTATTACAGTCCTATGGCCAGAAACAGTAAAATATCTAATACTACAACTGGTACATCATACGTATACATATGCATATACACACACACATTTGATGTAAAAAAATTAAGAACACATATGATAAAGTAAACCAGAATAAAAGTAGTATAATAAGACATTCCAAATTTAATTAATTGTGTATTGTTCAGACGGTAGCACATACCTGGAGCCTTGGGAAGATATTTTTGAGTCTTCTGTCTGTTAGAAATAACATTAATAGAAAACACATTCCCTACCCAGAAATTTCTTCATGATTGGATAAATGAAGATCTGTCCAGAGTCCTTATATAGGAAGCAGCATAGTAGTACAGTAGGTGACTTAGAGTTTCTAGTCAGCCATCACCACAGGGACATAACTGAAGTTATACATTATTGTATGTTCTAGTATTTGAGGATTGCCACAAAGATGAGAAGGTAAACTTATTTTACAAAGCAGCAGAAGGCAAGGCAAGAAGCAATGGATGGAAACCTATCAAAGATAGAAGCAATGTAGAACTCAGGAGAAATTTCTTAACAGTGGGAAAATTAACCAGTGGAACAGGTTGCTTCAGAAGTTGTGGATGCTCTATCACTGGAGATTTTAAAGAAGAGACTGGATACCCACTTGTCTGCAATGGTATATAGGGTCTCCCACTCAAGCAGGGAGTTGTTCTAGAAGACCTCCAAGGTCCCATCCAACTATGTTATTCTATGTTCTGTGGACTAGTAATACCCTTCTAGCAGGACTACCTATGCCATCCATTTGGTAAACTCGCAAGATTCATTTTTCTCACCATGCACATGTATACATGTCCCAAACTAGACTGTGTCATATAATATATGTGGGTATATGCATAATTCTGTATTTATTTATTTATCTTTGTCATATTTATGTAGTGTATATAGGAGGTGGTGACCCTTTAAGAGCTGAATGCAATGAAATGTCATTTTAATGTATGCCAATTAGTATACATTCAAAGTGACAATAAATTCTATTCTATTCTATTCTATTCTATTCTATTCTATTCTATTCTATTCTATTCTATTCTACTCTAATCTCTACTCTACTCTACTCTACTCTACTCTATTCTATTCTACCCTTAAAGCAATCAAAAAGGACTACCAGCAATGCACCCAATTTGATTAATGTGAAGGTTTTATGAAATTTCAGAAATGTAGTTGGAGTTTGGAGTGAACACTTTTGGAAGAATATGAAAAATATTGGGGGAGGGGAGATCTATACCCCAAATTTATTGCTTGATGGCAATTCTTCAAAACCTAATAACCACCAACTTTCCATAGAGAAACCTAGTAAATTAATCTTACCTATGCTTTTTAAGGTCATGATGATTTAAAATGATCTCTAATTACCAATGGGACCATATTCTACTTTCTCTTTGGATTGTGTAAATCTCTTGTCTTTTGATTCTTGAACTCCACCTGCCACATTCTCAAGAAAGCTGCTAATGAGTATGTTTACTATTCTCTCCATTCAAACTGGGTTGCAAACTCAAACTGTTAGAATAACAATTAGTGCACACACATTCACACTTCTAAAAGGCTAAAGAATCTGCATTACAAATTCTTCTCTACTTTTTCAGAATACAGAAGAGACCAGATACACTCTGTTAAAGCATCAAGATAATTTTATTTCTCTAAAAGTAACAACATTTTGCAATGTTATGTGTAACCTTCACCCACAAATGTTTGCTAACAGTTCTTGTTGTTACGCAATACAGAATAATAGCATTGGAAAGGACCTTGGAGATCTTCTAATCCAACCCCTAGCTCAAGCAGGAGACCCTATACCATTTCAGACAAGTGGCTGTCCAAACTCTTCTTTAAAGCCTCCAGTCATGAAGCACCCACAACTTTTGGTTAATTGTTCTGTTAGGAAATTTCTCCATAGTTCCAGGTTGCTTCTCTCCTTGATTAGTTTTTGTCCATTGTTTCTTGCCTTGCTTTCTGGTGCTTGGGAAAATAGGTTGACTCCCTCTTCTTTGTGACAGCCCCTCAAATTATTTGTGGTAGCCCCTCAAATAGTTTTCTATTGTTCATTTTATTGATTATACTTTTAATGGACAATTACCTAAATAAAGTTCTGTCTGTCTGAAGAGTCCAGATACCTATGTACTTCTATTTGTACCTGTAGAAGACAATCTGGCTGAGCTTGAGGGAGGGGGTCAAAAGCATCATTAGTCTAGAGTCCCTTTGCACTCACAAGAGATCTATGTCCAACCCAACTTGAATTCTGTTGACTTTTATCTACCACCAATTTGTTTTTGACCATTAGTAATTCAGATTCTTGTAGAGAAAGCTAGAATGCCTAAAACTGTATTCATTTGAATGACCTTAATTCCTTGTTTCCTGTGCTTCACAGTATCTTTTATCAGTTATAAAACAAATATTTGCCAATGTGAAAGGTATCTGTAAGCTCATATTTGATCCCTATAACTCCATATATGAACTATGTTGTTAAATCCCTGATATTCTTTATGATAGCAAAGATATCACTTACCTGTTACAACCTGCCAGCTTTAATAAAATGGTCATTGGAGCCTCTCCAGCTGTTGGTATGTACTTAGGTGAGCTTTTCAACCATACCACCTGAAGATACTTTATTTAATTAAAAAATAAAAATGAAAAAGAGAGAAAAAATTAAAGAAAAAAGAAAAAAATGGCAAGAAACAGGGAAAGGGGGAAGGTAATTTCCAACTTTCTTCAGTACAGATACAAATATATAATAAAATAATTTCTTACTCTAAACTTAAACAAAAACATCATATAAACAATATACAAACTCAATAATCCAAAACACTAAAATTATATTAAAAATAACTACTTACTCTAAATTTAAACATAACCCTTAAAGCCACCTAATAATAACAATAAAAAGACCCTTTTATATAGTCATAATAGATCTAACCATCAAACCCTAAAACTAAAATTTTAATTTTTTTTGACCAAGAAGTCCAAAAGGGGTTTCCAAGTAAAAACAAAATTAACTTTTACCTTTTATCAAAAAAGTCAAAATAGTCATTTTTGCCATTTCTGTCAGTTCCATTAGTTTCATGAGTCACCCTTCATTTGTGGGAATTTCTGTATCTTTCCAGTGGAACGACTTGCTTTTACACAGCTCAAGCAGGGGGTTGTACTAGAATACATTCACAGTTCCTTCCAACTTTTTTTATTCTGTATTGTGCATATAAAATCTCACCACCATTGTCATATATGGAAACAAAATCCCACGTTTTCTTTCAATCTGCTTACTTGTGATGCCTAAAAGAAAAGTGTCTGATTTCAATTCTACATCTATTTTTAATATTTTCTGAACCAAGCTACATATCTGATCTCCATAAACCTAAAATAAATGCCATAGCTGTAAAAAAAAAATATCCTGAAATTGTTGTTTTGGTAATACCTTGAGAATGAGCTCCTTGGATAAATAAGAATAAACAGATAATGACTGGTAAAAAGATTACTTAAGAGCCTTTGGAAGCAGATTTAATTGATTACTTTGGAATTTTGCCAGCGTGGAAACAGGAGGATATATTGAAATGATTAGATAAATTCAAAACCCTCTTAGCAATATGTGCAACAGCTGCACGAACAATTGATATAGTTCCTCCCACGCCTCTCCTGTAGGCAATAATCATAATATATTAAACCTCTTATTTAATACATTTTGATTCACCAGAAAATATAAAGCAGAATGAGAAGCAAGGAGGCTCTCTTCCATTAGATCCAGAACTCAGAGAGGGATAATCCACAGGTAATCCACTGAACGTATTGTATAAAATTTTAATGTTCTTTTAGGAACTGCATAAAAAGTTGAAAGTCCGGTTATGAATTATATGTGTTTTAGCACAGATTTGCCCTCAATTAACTTACTATTAACTCAGCTATAGTTTAATAAGTTTGTATTATTTCAATAGCCTAATTATCAAAAGAAAGACTAGTATAAAAAGAAAAAGAAAAAAAAGTACCGTATGCTTTAATTGAAATGTTTTTAACAAGTTGCATTTAGAGAAGTTGAATGATCTCAAGAAGTGTCTCAAAGAATAAAAGCCTGATTAACTTATGAATCCCATACAGATGCTTTCAGTTATAGAGAATTATGGAAAATAACTGGATAGATCTCTAATTTGGATGACAGTGAAATTATGCATCTAAACAGGTGTGATAGATTGCAAAAGCCCATTTCCCAGAAAAATACATGCAAACTTACATAGGAAATATTACAGAACTCAACAGTTCTGGAAGATGATTTATTACAGAAGGAAGCAAATTTGAAAGGTTGAATTCTCTTTCCTGCCAGCTGTTTTTTGTTTTTGTTTCATTTTTTGCTAAACATCAGCAAACCTTATATTCCTACAAGGTATAAGGATTTTGCTTTTCATGTGATAAAAGATGGCAGGTTGTTTTATGATTCTTATTGGATATCCTCCATTTTGTTTTCTATAATATTGGTAGACTGAGATGAGGAATGATGTATCAATGTTGAAAATTAGTTCTTTTGAGGGGGAGGGGAGGAGAAGGGAAGGGAACAATGTAAGTATTGCAATAGTAACAGAGATGTCTGGCAATAATTTAATAGCAATATCTTGCTCTAATAAACTGACTCTATTCTGGAGAATTATAATTTCCCTTTCAAGTAAATCTTCTTGGATAACTACCATAATTTAGCAGTGGAATGGATCCAGCACTTTTGTGTACTATATACGGTACCCAAAATGTACTCAAACCAAACTGTAGTAGGAATTAATGCAAGAGATTTTCCCAGTTGTGTTCCAGTACCCCAAACAGTAAAATGGAAAATGAACAAGACAATGTAATTATTGATCTATTATATTATTCAGCATTATTAGCAATCTATTCAATTGATGAAGAAGGTCCTAGATTTGGTTGTGGCAAAAAAACATATTGGGTAATGAGAAGGCTGATTTCAAAGAAGGTCACTTCTATGTCGACCAAACCCTACTACTAGAATATTGGGTTGAAAAATATACCGTTAATCTCAATCGGTCTTTATTTAATGTAAGACAGTACAATAATATCAGTCTGGGATTTGTCTGGTGTTTGTGATTTGGTTATTTTGAGCAACACAATTGTACCTTAAAAAGTAAGTGAATAGACCAAGGGGTAAAATGGAACATGGATTCCTCATTATTAGCCTTTCTGTGCTCCATGCACACCTTCTGAAATCCCTATTTCATTGCAGGAGCGCAAGCAAGTTTAAGGCTGGGTGTAAATAATACAAATAAAATTACATGTGTGCACAAAGCAGATGATGAAGAAAGGAGGCAGAATTAGGGGGTTGTTCTACAGAGGAGGGATTGCTCAAGATCAGCTGCTTTTTAGATTTTATGGATTTAAAGTTTATTATTTTACGTTAACATTTTATTCATATTTGCATGGATTCTTAATTGAGTTTTCTTGTATTTTACCTTTCTACATTGTGATCACTGATGCAAAGAAAATGTTATCATCCAACTTTGGATCTTAACTACAAATAATGCAATCGCTCTCTTAAGATAATGATTCTTAAAAAAATTGATCATTATCTAGCTTTTCAGGGATAGTAGGTAGTTTTGAAAATTCAGGTCATCATTTTAGCAGATAGAAAGTATTGGTTCCAAAGACATTCCATGAAAGATACTTCAATGGAATAATTTCTCGGCTATTGCCTCAGGAATTGGTGAGTTTGCTTTCTGCTACACCTCCATTAGTGACAGCTCATTCCCCAATGAGAAATGAGGGGGAGAAATATCCTCAAGTCAAAATTTCTCAGACTGTCCTAATAACTCATATATATTACTTTAGGGGGAATGAATCATCAACTCTTTCAGGAATCATCATTTTAGCTTATATAAATGCCTTAATCATTAACTGCTTTAAAACTTTCTAAAGGCATTGCTGTCAAAAGCTGGATTGCAGCCTTTTCTTCTACTATTTCTTCTCAGTTATCAGTTATCCCAAATATCATTGCCTTGTGCAATGTAATAAAAACTCTGCTATATAAGCAAAAAGTTTAATGTTCATATTTAGCAAAGTTGAAGAACCTGTAGTACACTGGCTTTCGATAAGCTAGATAAAGTGATAATAATCCTTTAACTTTCCCTTTAAAAATACAGAGTGAGTTCTTAAAACTTTCAGGACAAGCCTTTACCATATGTAAGGAAAGTGATCAATAAGTATTTGTTTTCTACTTTTTCCTGAAGGAAGTTAAAATAATGAAGAATTCCTCCCTTGGTCAAGGAAGACTGTACACTACTAGACTAGTCTCAATATTCCAGAATTCCAGAATCTGATAGCCACAACAGATACATAAATGATACTGATTCTATCTATCTATCTATCTATCTATCTATCTATCTATCTATCTATCTATCTATCTATCTATCTATCTATCTATCTATCTATAGTAAGATAGAGAGATAGAGATACAGACAGACAGACAGACAGACAGACAGACAGACAGACAGACAGATAGATAGATAGATAGATAGATAGATAGATAATCAGTAGATAGTGGAATATTATACTATCAGATAGATAGATAGATAGATAGATAGATAGATAGATAGATAGATAGATAGATAGATAGATAGATAGATAGATAGAATACTGATAGCAGGGCTTTTTTTCTCAGAGAAAAGGTGGTGGAACTCACCTCCCTCCCCTGGCCACGCCCCCACCCAAACCTGGCCACGCCCTCATCAAACCCTAGGACCGCCCCTTTAGAGAACAGGAATGCAAGTAAAATTTGGGAGGGGCTATAAAAGTAAATGTATGGAATTACATAAAAAGCAATGCAGTACATGTGCAAANTGCTCGGGCAGGGTCGCCTAGGAAACGGGCCAGGGGCGCGCCGACCGAGCCTCCCTATGGCCGCGGTTGTGAGCCAGGCAGGGGCAGAGAGCTGCGAGTGCGAGCGCGCCCCCCCAGATGTTGCGCCCGGTGCGGCCGGCCCGGAAAAAGGTGCCGGAACGCGGTTCCGCCGCGTTCCGGCTGAAAAAAAGCCCTGACTGATAGTATAGTATTCCACTATCAACTGATACTATCTAGCATCTATCTACTTAACACACATCTCTCTCTTTCTCATCTACCTATCTACCAACCTAACATATCTATCTATCTGTCTGTCTATCTATCATCAACCTACCTAACATGTCTATCATCTATCTATATATCAAATATCAAGAAATTTGTAAGGGAACACTTGTCTGATCTTGATGAATATAAATCACCGGGACCGGACAGATTACATCCCAGAGTACTGAAAGAGCTGGCATCTCAGAACCATTGCACCATATCTTTCAAAAATCATGGAGCACCGGGAATTACCTGAGGACTGGAAAAGAACTGATGTAGTTTCCATCTTCAAAACAGGAGAGAGAAAAAACAGACCCAGGAAACTACAGGCCAATCAGCCTAATATTAATACCTGGGAAGATACTGGAAAATATAATAAAAAAAATAGATCTGTGAGCATCTAGAAACAAATAAAATTATAACTAGAATCCAGCATGGGTTTGTTAGGACAGATCATTTTGTTACTTCAGGGTAACTTGGGTTTTGTAGTCTGGTCTGCCTATTAAGTGGTCAAGTGTCAAATAATGACAAGCATAGGTGTCTGAAAAAAAATGATGGCCAAGGAACTCAGGATTTCTCATTGTTTCCATTTTTTTTTAATCAGGTACAGGGAATATGATAAGAAATGTGTATTTTTTTTCTAGATTTCTTTGTTTCCATTCTATCTTTAGGATGGAGACATTGACATCATTGTTAGATTTAAACATTTATCTTCTCTTGACAGCTATGAATTTCATTTTTCTTTGTCAAAGAGTATTTCCAGGAAAGCAGTAAAACCATCAAATAATGGGAATGTGACTTTGCACTTTTAATGTTATGACTGACTGTTTTGAGATTAGATACATTATAAATGTAAGGTCAAGGATTCAAAGAATATGCTACTTTATAAAGAGTTCCTGGAAAATTCTACTAAGATATGCTACCCAGTAAAATGTTAGAAATACCTTCTTGTCACAGTGAGTGGAATAAAAACACTGAAATAAAACCTTGGATATAATATTCAAATACTTTTGATTGCAGTTCATGTAATTGTGTTTTATCATATATTTTAAACATGTTTTACATGGTCGTTTTCATGTTTATATTCTACCAGTCTATCAGGGATAGGTAGGTTAGTTGGAGATCAAGATAACTAGAATCCATAGATCCTTTCGAAATATCAAAAGGGAAAATTATTAAATAGATAATTAGGGTATAAGGAATGAGCATATTAATTATTTTGTATTTATTGCATTCACATTAAAAGTAAAATTAAATCAAATTGTTTTAGATTACCCCCCACCGACCTGTACGCTCTCACAGAGTGGGTCTCCTCAGGGTACCGTCGGCCAGGCAGTGCCGGCTGGCNAAGACGTGGTTGTTCCAGCAAGCGGGACTGGCCTAGGGGATTTTATAGGGGTTTTAATTACTTTTAATTGGACACTTTCAAATATTTCGTTTTAATTAAATTTTAATTAGGTGTAATATGTATTTATGTTAGTTTTTATCATCTGTCAGCCGCCCTGAGTCCGAAAGGAGAAGGGCGGGATATAAATGCAATTAATAAATAAATAAATAAATAGTCTTATTAACTATTTGGTTCTGACCTATCCTTTTATGAAGTTTGTTCCAACATGCTCCTCAATGTTTGCTTAAATGTTTGTGACAAACAAACGAAGAAACAGGTTAGGTTTGCCTTCATTACAGCAATAAAAACAAGTCTGGTGAACATAGTTTTTTGTTTATAGGTTGCCAAATTAAGAATAATTATCAGTTATCAAATTCCTCCAGAAACTCAAGTGAAAAGATGAGATGATCATAGTCCAAACATGTAGGATAAATTTATTTTTTCAAAAATGTGGTGTTTCATTAAATCAATAACCACATGTAGAATGAAATGCTAGGGAAAATAAACCTACTATGAGGTTCTCTAGTTGCCGCTACTATAAAGCTATCTAAGCCTTGTGCACATTGCTCAATTCACCCTTTTTGGGGGAATGTGGCGTTTAGTGACCCTGGTCACTTTATAGTATTAGCTCCCATTTTTTCTCCAGTGTCTGAAGACACCAGTGGTGCTGTGTCATTCATTTTAAGAGCTTCATTTCATTGTACAGTAAATAATGTCTCCATTCTTATTCAATACCATGCATTGTACATATATTGTACCTCTCCTTTCCAGTCTGTGATAGCTATTTTAAACAGCCATTTCAACATGAACTATTTCTTGCCCACCCAAATTTCAATTTAAAGCCTGACTGTGTTTTGATTTGGGAGGCACATCTCAAGCTTCATGTGAGTTCCTTATAAACCTGAAAATGCAGTGGTGTCCTTGTTCTAGTACTGGAAAGATATAGCTTCACCACTGAATTGTTCATCAATTTAAGCTGGTACAGTGGATGCTTTCACCTCTTACCTCTACCTCTTATGTTACAGAATAACACCAAGAAAATTAATTAAGGTAATGTCATTTTGCATACTTAATGGGATATTTCCAAGTTCTATAGGGATTTGCTGCCAGTATTCCCTGGCAACTCTTAGAAATTTGGTTTATTTTGGAATTAACAAGAGTTTTGCTAGTATTTTCTTTTAACCAAACTGATAGGCAACAATGGTAGAAACTACTAATCTAAATCTCTGTCTGTGCTGAAGTATGTCTGGGAGAGTCACCCCCACACATTTGCAGCCCACCAACCTGACAGTTGGGACACTTTTGGCAGGAATCTAGCAGATTTACCAAAACTGGTAGACATGATTACTATTCTTTCTGTCACTTGGGATTTCTGAATACAGGTTAAGCTGTGATCAGAAATAACCCGAGTAACAGGTGACTAGAGTGGAGTATCTGGGACAAGGGAATTGGAATTAAAATCTCTGTTTTAGACACCCATCCCCAAATCCTCATCAAATCCCAGCTCAACAAGCACGTATTCCATTGTAACATGTGTAAAAGGAGCTATTGTCTGCTTCTACATCCCCAAAACATATCAAATCTTGTGCAGACAGAACTTCTATTCTGTCCATTGGAAATACAGAGAGCACTTGATAATTCAAACTGTCATACTTTAAGCCAGCTCCTGCACTAGATAAAAAGACTTTAAGACCCAAATCCTTCTTTTGTAGTATAACCCTCACTCTTGAATTCAATCCATGTATCTCCAGCACATGTTCATTGCTGACCGTCTCTTCTGGTTGATCACAAATATCCCTTCAGTGAATACAGTTATACAAGTAAAGAAGAAGGATGTGTGGGAAGTAGAAAAAAGAATAGTGAATATACAAACACTTATAACAAGAAGAAAGACGAAAGAAAGAAAGAAAGAAAGAAAGAAAGAAAGAAAGAAAGAAAGAAAGAAAGAAAGAAAGAAAACAAATATTATTGCATATTTTACTGTAACAGGCATACATGGACATAGAATTTTTTTGTTTGTAAACCTTCTGTTATATACCAATACTTGATAAAATGTGCTGACCTTGGTATATATTTTTTTTCTGGGATGCTGATAGAATATCTTTATAACTTGTTTTCTATTCCTAAAGCATGAACTAATCTAGACCTGAGGGCTGTATCCAATCACCAACAATTTGTAGGCCTCTAGCAGAATGCAAAAAAATGCCGAAATGAACAGAATTCAGGCATTCTGTTAATGTTCATTATGAATAGCAAAATTCTCGGCTCAAAACAAAACCTATGTTTTACAGATAGGTTGCTTTCTTATGCACAGAATAACATATATTGTATCACACATTATAAAGAATAAAAAATGGGAATGTAGGAAATGGATGTAACATATGGAAGAAAAGAATAACATTTC
This sequence comes from Protobothrops mucrosquamatus, assembly GCF_001527695.2. NCBI lineage: Eukaryota > Metazoa > Chordata > Lepidosauria > Squamata > Viperidae > Protobothrops > Protobothrops mucrosquamatus. The sequence continues at coordinate 161,690 of NW_015386389.1, forward strand.
CTTCCATCTGCGCAGGCGTGAGCGATGGCGGTCTCCGTGGGATAGCTCCGAAAATGCGGAGCCCGAAAACGGCCAAAGGGGCTAAAGGGGGAGCGTGGAAAGCTCCCTGAAGGCCCGGAGACTCCCACCTTCCCGGTAAGCCCCCCCTGGACTGGATACAGGACACATGGGGGTGCGGGGGACGTGGAGCCGACCTGGTTTTTCGGCCTCTTCGGCTTCCCCGGCCTCCGTCCTCGGCGGTCCCGTTGGTGGTGTGTGGGTGGCTCTTCCGGTGATTTTTGGGGAGGACAACTCGGCCTGAACTGCTCTGCCTGGATCATCTGGCTGCGGAGATGCCCCTGGAGGAGGTAGCGGCTTGGGCGGCCCGTATGGCTTCTCCTTACGGGAGATGGCCCGGATGGCTCTTGGGCGGCCCGGATGGCTTCTTCTCGTGGCGGCCTGGACGGCCTGGACGGCTTCCCCTGGACGGCGGCCTGGGCGGCCCGGACGACTATCTCTGGGCGCCCGTTTTG
>NW_015386389.1:165733-173176 GCF_001527695.2 Protobothrops mucrosquamatus
AATAAATAAAATAAATAAATAAATAAATAAATAAATCACCTGTTTCTTTCCATAATACTAAAATAAGCAGGCAGCAGTGCAATAATAGTCCTTTATTTTCATAATGGCTATTTTGTTAGTCCATATTTTTGTGGCACCCAAGGAGAAAAATGCACACCTTCATGCAGTGAAGTTAAAAAACTAATGGTGTTGCTTTTCCAGTTTACTCTGGTTTCTACAGAACCTTCATTTCTCTTTTGTTGACTCAAAATTACATTCCTTATTAAAAAGGCTGCATGTTTTTTTTATTTTTATCTGGAGTAAGAAAGAGCTTAGGAATTTTGTCTATACAGTATATATGCAATTCAGACAGACAAAGTAAAAATTGATGCAGTCTTTAACAAATAGCAGATTGTAGCATCTATCTAAAAAGTTTTGCTTACCTCTGTGGGCAAAATACATCTCCCAATCATTATTTCTGAATTTTCTTGTCAGATGTTTTTTTTTCCACTGGAGAAAATGTTTATTGAATTTTTTAAAAGAAAAAAATCCAAACAAGAAAAGCTAATAAAGCTTGCAACAAGTTCTCTTCTATAAAATAAAATAATAAAGAAGCTTAATTCACTCGTTCATTCAAGTATCTTCCACAATGTGGTCCTCTCCAGAATAGTGGATTTCAACTCTTAGAATTCTCCAAATACTACAGAGAGGAAAGGATTATTCCTACACAACTTGAAGATAAGTTCTGGTTGAAGTAACATCAGTTACTTCACTCAAAAAATAGGCGAGATGCAGAAAAAGGTGACAGTTCTTTAATGTTCTCCTCTGCAATCTTTGCTTATTATTAATTTTTTCCCGCTTCTATTTATGAGATGTATATGAAATACTACTTTTAATAAATGTTATCCGTTGAGCATGTGCATTTGTATGTCTCTGTGGGAGAGAAAAAAGAGAGGGAAGGAGACAGAGAGGGACAGGGAGAGGGAGAAGATAGAGGGAGGGGGAGGAAGGGAGGGAGAGGACAGAGAGAGGAAGAGGGAGAGAGGGAGAACTGTTACAACCTACAATTGTTGAAAACAATTTTGTTTTAAATATAAAGAGACTTAGGCTTACAATTCAATAATGAATATTAAAAATAGAGAGAGAAGCAGTTTGTGGTAAGGGTTAAAGCATCAGACCAGAAACTGAGAATCTGTGGATTCTAGTCCAGCTTTGGCCATGAAGCCAGACTTGGACCAGCCATTTTCTCTCAAACTTGCAAAGAAAATAATAATGGCAAACTACTTCTGGAAAAACCTTGCCAAACTGAACAGAAGGAAAATATATATTCTTTTTCATGTTATAGTCCGTCATCACATGTCAGCTTAGTAAAATTATTGATGAAAGATACAACTTTAGAAATAACATTTGTAGATACCACTACCATCTAAGCTTTTTTAAGGAATCATTTAGATTTTGGAACAATGTGATGATTGGAGGAGGAGGAGGAGGAGGAGGAGGAGGAGGAGGAGGAGGTTGAATTTTTCATAATGGAAAAAAAATATGTCCTGTTCTCACAAACTGTCTTTCTAAGACGGAAAGAAATCAATAAAAAATCTATTACCATATTTATCTTCAGAAGAATGATACTCCAATGGAAGCATTCCAAACTAAAAAAGTAAGCATTTTTTTTAAGTTTAAAGTGTAAAATGTAATGAAGTATGAATATAATAAAATATGTATCACCAAATTCATGACAGGCAAATTCATTGCAAAACTTATTCTAGCCTCAGAATATTTTTAAGCTAATTTTCATAAATAATAGTAGTAATATTATAACTGACAAACAGTGGCAGAAAAAAGAGGAAGGAAACCTCCTGTTAATTGGCTTGTTGGAATATAAAATAGCTTAAAAGAATCTAGATAGGAAAAGGGAAAATAGTGAGAATGGTAGAAAAGAACCCCAAAAAATAATCAGAATTATAACAATAACTGCAGTTTTTCTTCTTTTCTTTCTAGTTAAGGTTGACCACATAAAAAAATACATTATTGCTTTATTGTGTAGGCAAATAATTTTCAATGAAAAGTAAGTAAAACAGCAAGACATCAAAAGGAATTTAAGTTAGTAAAACATTTTTCAGCTTTTCTGGGGCTTTGAAAAGATGTCTTGATTTCATCCAAAGACTTGAGAATATAAATAACCGCACAATTGTTCTTTTGCTAAACCATTTTTAAAATATACATTTAAACTTATTGTTGAATCTCCTTAGCGTAGTACTATATGAGAATAACAAAAATAACAATGTTTATTATTTTCCCCAAACATGTGCATTAGATTTGCTTTAAAATTTCATCTCTCATGGCAAATCTGAAATAAATACATAAATCACACACATTGGTTGAAATTTATCAGTTGCATGAAGAGAAGTTGGAATATATCTAAATGATAATCTGGGACAACTAAAACGTCACATTGTTTTACACAAAGAGTCCAAGATGATCCTGTTCCACAACTTCTGGAATTCCAACCATGAATAAATTGACCAAGAAGGATGAAAATCTAGATGTAAAACAGTCCAGAAATAGTGTATTTTTTTTGTTTAAGCAGATTTTATTAACTCTTTTTATAAACTCTTTTTAATCTTCCAACTGAGATATTTCATGTTCAGCTGTACTCAGTTTGGTACTTAGAGGTTTAACCACAGAGGTATTTTATATCTTCTCTCATCTCCTAAAAAAACAGATATATTTCTTTGTATTTATCACCTTGAGGATGGAAAGAAATGGTGCAATAACTTTCCTGGGAGTCATTTAAGCCATAACTAAATCAACCTTCTCTGTAGACAATGGCAGCAATTAAGACAACTATCAAAATAATAATAAAGCTTCAGGGAGTACTAGAATATATTGATGCTCGTGTAAGTAAAATATCATCTTGAGCAGAAATGAAGTGGTCGAACATATGGAGAAAATATTGTCTCTTGCATCCCTTCCAGAGCTGTTACACTATACAGCAAGATCAACTAGCCAAGATTGTACAACATGACAGAATTTGTTTAATCAATCATACAACCTAACTGGTCATATAGGCACAAAAGAATATAAATTAATCTGATACCAATTTTAAAAATATTGACATGTTTTGAAGTCAGAATCCATATACAGTCCATACTACTGCATTTAACTTAAGACTAAAATTGAACATTGTAACATTAGTTTAGGCAAGCAGCATTTACAGTGTTGAAAATTAGTTCAGTCACACAGCTGGGTGAAATGATACAATCTAGGTAGTGTTTGATTTATGAGCAAAATTAGGAACTTTCTTCCTTTGCTAAGCAAGGGAATCATTAAGCGAATCATACCCAATTTTACAACCTATTTTGTCACGGACGTTAAGTGAACCAAATGATCATTACATGAATCTGGCTTCCCCTAGACCCGTGATGGCGAACCTATGGCACGCGTGCCACAGGTGGCATGCAGAGCCCTCTCTGTGGGCACCCGCACCATCGCCCCACTCCTAGTCCTTCAGCTGGGTTTTATAAAACCTTTTCACTTTAGGCCTCTGCCGCCGTGTGCAAAAAAATAAAGGTTCAATCAATTTCAACTTCTCATGGGAAAAAAAAAGATCTCGCAAAGTTGGAATTGATTGATTGAACTTTTTAGTCCCATCTAGTCTGCCATTACCACCGCAGCCACGCCCACCCAATTGATCACATCCATCCAATGAGCCACGCCCACCCGGCACCCAACGATACAAAAGTGGGTTTGGGGTTGCAGTCTGGGCACTCGATCTCTAAAAGGTTCGCCATCACTGCCCTAGACTTTGCTTGTCAGAAACCAGCTAGGAAAGTCACAAATAGTGATCCTGGAACATTATACCATCATAAATACATGCTGGTTGCCAAATGCCCAAATTTTGATCCTAGCACTGCAGGGATATAGGTACATTCCAATGGTTATAAGATGAAGGATTGGTCATAAACCCAATTTTTCAGTACTGTTGTAACTTTGAATGGTTGCTAAACAAATGGTTGTAAGTCAAGGATTTATATAATACTTACTTACTTATATAATAGCATAGTTGAGAATGGAATCTGGAGTAGTGGGAAGAAGATAGCAGGAAAGGGTGATTTTTAAATTTAGAAATTGGGGAAGAAGAAATGTAAATGTTACATTAAGCAGCAAGTTTTTGTGCTTGGGCACTGCCTATTTTACTGATTACCACTGTATGGTGCTTTTTTGATTCATTAAACACATTCTCTTCAAGTAAGAATGAAGATAAATAAGAGCTAATCTAAGAATCAGAGCCAGCCAGCCTTCAGCAGTAGTTTCTTTTCTGTCTTGGACTCAGAAGCACCTGCTCTGAGACCAGGACCATGTTCCATCCAGCCCTCAAATATATTGGGGAAAAATCAGCAGAAGACAGAGAGGGATAGGCACAATCAGCCATGCCAAGAGGCAATGTGATCTAGCAGATTATTCATGAGTCAGTGGCTGAAAGATGTGAGTCCTGAACAAGGCCAAACATGAACAAAGGCTGCTGAAATTTAGTAGATCCTAGTAGCTCATGAAACTTGCCAGAAGAATGGTGATTGGTGAAGGTTCCATAGAGTATTAACCTAAAACTTAAAGCCACGAAGCACTTTCTTTTCAATCTTCATTCAGTTTGTCACTAGAGTCTTTTCTTTTCTTTCTGTAATTGCTTTTTGAGGCAAAATGTTTGCTAAGTTTACTTATTAGTATTTGAAACTTGGGCTAAATGTGTGGCTTTGAAATTAGTGTTGTAAAGTTTTGGAGATCTTCAGTCAGTTCATCATGGCCATTTGTGAGAACAGGACTTTTTTTCCATTATGAAAAATTCAACTTTCTTCCTTCTCCTTCTCTTTCTCCTTCTCCTTCTCCTTCTCCTTCTCCTTCTCCTTCTCCTCCTCCTCCTCCTCCATTAAATTTATGTCCTGTTCCTACCACCACCTGTCCAAGAGTTTAGGACAGCCTATATAAAATTCTTCATTCTTTACTTCCACAACAAGGCTGAAAGAAAAATTGATTAGTTCAAAGTCACTTAGTGATTTTCCATAACTGCAAGTGGACTTGAACCGCTACAGTACACAGTCCTGAATCTCATTATCTTTCCAATTTGCTGTTTGTCAGTATCATTTAATTAAAGTTTGCCAAATGTCTGGATCAATATAAACATAGAAGAGGATATACATACAGACACAAACAGCAATTTTAACTGCATGCATCCGTAATAAATTAATCTAATTAATTTCCACTGAAATTCAGTCATTTTTTTCAGTAGAGATCATTCATTAATATAACCAAATGTATTGAGTGAAAATCCATCAAGACTTGTGAGTTCAAGTAATGAAAACTAAATTACAGATTTATTAACTACAGAATGTAATTCTGAGGAGTGGAATCTGACCATTTGTTTGGTAAATTGATGTATGGATTTATTGTATAATTCTATAGATTATATTGATTCAGTAACCTCTAGTGATAAGAAAGTTGGAATTTTCAGGTCCAGACTAATATTTCAGAATAGCATTAAACTGACAAATAACTTAATGCTTTAAATACAATCATATATATCATACATTTAAATAAAACCATATCCAATAAATGTTCTCCTAAACCCCCATGCTTAGGATTCTAGTTTCACCATGTAATCCTATATATGTTTATTCAGTAGTAAGGACCATTTAAGATTTATTCTTCATAAAGTCTGATAAAGAGGTTAAGATATATAATTTTATTGGGGTTAACTTTAACAATGCAGTTTATATTCATTTTTCTCCACCACCATTTTTTAATCAATTCTATTGTTATTACACTGTCCCTTGAGGATATGAGAAGCTATTCATTCAAACAGAAAAGCAGATGTCAGCAGATAACCATGTAAGAAATAGCCAATCAAAAATCAATTTATAGAAAAAAACGATCCAAGACTTTCCAGTTAATTCAACTATCCCAGCAGTCCCCATTATCATATGTTGGTATTCTGTAATATAATTAACATAGATGTTAATCTGGGAATAAAAATTATTCTCTCTTGGCATTATTTTTATTTATTTATTTATTTATTTATTTATTCAATTTTTATCCCGCCCTTCTCCTTACGGACTCAGGGCGGCTGACAGCCTTATAAAACAGATACAACAATAAATACCCAATTTAAAACCTAATTAAAAAGAAATATTTACTGTGGCCTATATAATTAAAATTTCACCTTTCACCTTTAAATTTTGGGGGAATCTGTTCATTTTTAAACATTTACCATGATCCTATTTCTTTTTACCTCTTACATTGTTCATATTATAGATATTTATTATTTTGCTTCGTCAGCTACATGGATTAAAAACTACCTCCCCAAACTGAATCACAGTAAAGAGTTTTGTTTTGTTTTGTTTTGTTTTAAGAGAAGTGCATTTCACTGTATGCAGGTAAAAGTAAGAACATTATGATTTTTCAGTGCCATACAGCATTCTTAGCAACAAGAAACAAAAGAAACCAAGTAGGTATTTTTGAGCTTATAAAATATAAATATCTTATAATTCCAACAATGTACAATAGTATAAACAAGTAATATTTTAAGATGTTTATTCAGGCTAAGCATTTCACAATTTCTGCTGACAGCTTCTTTCAGATTATCATATTTGGGCCATTTTTGACAGATTTATTTTAACCATTTATCATATAATTTAAAAGTTATTAGCTAGCCCATGGTTTTTTTTCAAGTTTAAGAAAATGTTGATTTCAGCAGATAACTATTAATATGTTCTTAATATGTTCTTTGGGGGAAAATAAAGTGGCAGTCCAAATTACTTTGGGAATAAATCAAAATATTAAGCAACTAATGAGGTGGACAAGCAATTTTTCCTGATTTCCACTCCATTTATTCCTATTTTATCAGGGAAATTTAGGCTACTGAAAAGTGAAATTATTGGGATGGTATGTGTTTGTGTGTAAGACTGTGTTTGTAGATAGATTAAACAAACAAATCCCTCTTATGAATTTGATAGTCCTGCTAGCCAAAAACAATTGTTGGCAAATTGAAGATGTGTGGATTTCAGCTCTCAGAATGCCTCAGCCAACATAGGTGGCCATGGTTGAGAAACTCTAATCTATGCTATTCTATTGGTATTTCATAATGGATGTTCATTATATTCTTGAAGTAAACAAAGCTAATTAAAAACATTAAATAAATGGATATTCCCACAATATGGACTGGCAGTTCTTCAGTGATGAACAGGTGTTGTTAGGACTATGGTTGGCTAACAGATTATTAATAATTTCAATCTAAAGGTCTGTCTGTGCTATGAGTTAAGATCAGCATATTGCTTTTCATTTGTGTATTCTTTCTTATCATTCTAAACTGGGAAACCTCTCAAGAAGAATTGTAATTTCTCTGCCTTCTTATCAAGGCAGAATCTTCTTTTTAAAGTTGTATGCAAGGACCCACAAAATATAATAAAAGAG
>NW_015386389.1:173276-225552 GCF_001527695.2 Protobothrops mucrosquamatus
AAAAAAGTTGGAAGGGACCTTGTAGGTCATCTAGTCCAACCCCCTGCAGGGTATAGGCAGGAAACCCTATACCATTTGGACAAATGGCCATCCAGTTTCTTCTTAAAAACTTCCAGTGTTGGTGCATTCACCGCTTCTGGAGGCAGGTTGTTCCACTGGTTAATTGTTCTAACTGTCAGGAAGTTTCTCCTTAGTTCTAGGTTGCTTCTCTCCTTGATTAGTTTCCACCCGTTGCTCCTTGTCCTGCCTTCAGGCGCTTTGGAAAATAGCCTGACTCCATCTTCTTTGTGGCAGCCCCTGAGATATTGGAACACTGCTATCATGTACCCCCTCGTCCTTCTCTTTGTTAAACTAGACATACCCAATTCCAGCAACTGTTCCTTATATGTTTTAGCCTCCAGTCCCCTAATCATCTTTGTTATTATATATATTTAACCACACTCTATAGCAGGGGTGTCAAACTGCTGGCCCGCGGGCTGGTTGCATCATGCGGAGGCTGTGCCCACCCCAGCACCAGCAATGCAAAAAAAGATGTGATATTTTGCAACACATCATGTGACGTGGCGAGTTTGACACCCGTGCTCTATAGACACTCTAGCTATATTCCCAAAATGATAGCTCTGTCACCACTTACACACCACTAAACTCAGCTGAAGTTACTTCCAACTATACACCTATTACCTGAGATTGCCACAGATTTTTTTCATTTGATTCTTTCTCTTCTCTTTCCCCCACCTTGTAAAAAACCATGTCAAAACTTCCTTTTGTGTTTGTACGTGTAAGCAGGCTTTGCGATGTACATCTACATATTAAGTATTATTCAACCATGAGTTGTACCACTCAGTGTTTTTTTTTCCACCTCTCCCCTCTTGAATTTAACCTATGATTCCACTGTACTACATTGTAAATTGCTGTTGAAGACACTTTAAGTGCTGTGCTGATTGCTGAGCAATTGAAGAAAAAGTAAATGACCATTTTTCTGCAAGTAAGTGTAATAAGAGTACCATCAAAACTCTCCATCACTTTGGCAATGGCAGGGCACCTTGACACATCTCTCCACTTGAGCAACAATTTGAAAGAGTTGTCTATTAGCAGAAGTTGTACTTTGAACAACTCAACCTCTCTCAGAGACCAAGTGTTAACAAACCTCCTATTATAAGCACTGACACTCACTCATGCTGAATTGGTGTGAAAAATCAATTCAGAAAAGACAGTGCATTCCTAGGTTTTTTTTTAAATGCTCCAGTTGAGAAAAACCTTGTTTTAGCAAATCAAGAGGGAGTTCTACTAATCATAAATCTATCTATCTATCTATCTATCTATCTATCTATCTATCTATCTATCTATCTATCTATCTATCTATCTATCTATCTATCTATTTTCTCTCATTTAAAAAGTTTGAAGAGAACATAAACATTCACAGAAACTAATACAGAATAAGGAGAAGTAAAAGAGAGAAAGAAAAGAGAAAAAAATAAAAAATGCAGAAAGAAAAGCTAAAAAGAAATAGAAAGAAGCTTCCTATTTTCTTTACAAGTATTATATATTTTTAATTACAAGGAAACTCATTTTTTTTCTTTTATCCAATGTATTTTTTTCAAATCATCAACACCACAAATCACAACTGTATTTTTTTCTCATTTCATGAGACATCTATAAGGGATTTTTTTCCTGCCAGCCACAAATGTAGATATTATCTTGTCTCTAGTCAAAGAAGTTAATTTAGCGATCCCTGCAAGTTCTACCATGTTCAGCAATCCTTCTTCCATTGTTGGTTGTGTTAAACCTTTTCACTTTGAGCAGTTGTCATGTATAAAAACAAAGTGCCATGACTTTTTTCTAGTTGCCTTACCATATTTACACCTATACATTAAAATCAGAGTTTAGAAGATCTTCATGTGATGATGTCATCATTCAAGTGTATGCAGTAAGTTATCTGTATTATTTCATATCATTTCTGTAATTCTATGGTAATGCAAATGATGAAAATTATATAAAAAACCCTCATCATTATTAAAGTCATTATTACAAAAATGCAATAAATCAGTGATTCTCAACCTGATTTTGTCAAAGGGGACCCTCAAGGCTTGAAGAAATGTTATGATTTAAATCTTAAGTCTTAGGGGTCCATGGTCATGGTCCATGGCCACAAAAGGTATTTAAAGGGGGTCCATGGTGAAGAATAGGTTGAGGATGACTGCAATAAATCATTGTGGAAATTTGATCTATACTCTGAAACTGAATCAGGCTTTTGCAGTTTTCTATATACAGACTTCTTCTGTCTTGGCGTCTTGATGAGAAACTCACCAAGTCACCTCACCAAATAGGTATCTTGCTTTTCGTATTTATTATTTGCGCTGCAATATCCAAGGATGTGAAATTTCCACATTCCTAGTTTTTTTGAATGACCAGAGCAGCTTAGCAATATTTACACACACCCCAGTTTATTATACCTGCCCTATGACTATTTGAGGCCAAATCTTTGACTGAGCTCAAAGTTAGGCTTTATATATCTCCCCTATGCATAGCACAATATCTAAGTTGGACCAAGGATGAGTATCTCAACCTCCTGATCAGAATGTAGGGATAAGAGACAGTGTTGCCAGATTCTGTACATTGTCTATCATGGAATACAAACGACTGCTTCATGTGGGATGAGCCCAATTGACGTATTTTATTCACAGTAAAATAATTGTATAGGTACTGATATAACATTTTCTGGACAATTTTTTTGATGTGTCTATTCTATTATCCTGCCCTTTTTCTGGTCCATGACCATACCAAACTAAGCTACATTTTCAAATATTGGCTAAAGAGTAATCTTCATCCTCAAGGCTTGCCATCGCTTATCCTGTTTCTAAATTCTAAATTGGAGACAAAGCTCAGAAATCAGGTTTTGCACAAGAAGAACTGTTGAAACTGGGACAAGAAGAGACTGTGGCTGTTCCTAGACAAAGGATCCTTGAAATAGAACTGTAATACAGAATGGAGCTGGAATACAATTGAGTCACAGTAAGATCTGTTTCAAACTGGCCTGATGTCTTAATGAGCTCACAGTTAATCAGCTCCATAGGGCCTTTCAACTGCTGTGTGTTAAAATCTTGCCATTAACTATATTGGAGGGCAAGTTGAAGAAAAGTGCCTGCAGAGCGGGGACCTGCCCCTGTCAATCAGGGAAACTGAATTACTGGCCTATGTATTACTCTATTGCAACTTCAAGAGAAAGATAATGTACTGAGCTTCTAACTTCCCTTATTATGGCATACCCTAGATAACTGGTTGAATTTTTATCCTTCTGGAACATACATCAAGAGAGATCATTGCTAAGTTTGCATTTGCAACTCCTGTTTTACTAACAGTAAATTAATCTTGGACTGATTACTGGTTGCACAAGGCCTTATTGTATAGTGTGTTAGAGTGCTATATGTAGTACTGCTTATCTGTTTTTATATCTTATATTTTTAATTCTCTTTTCATTTTCTAATATTTTATTGTAGTTTAAAATTTGTGAATGTATGTGGGCCTGTGACCCACAGTAAAATTACTTATTCATTCACGTGATAATATTAGTCAATGGTCAATATATTATTTGAATATTATATTGTTCAACAAGTTGGAACAACAATGCAAATGGCAATAATTACAAATAAATTAATAACAGTAAGAACAAATGCATATCAAACCAGACTCAAAAAGACAGTAACAGACAGCAAATGCTACCTCTGAAAAAAAAAAAATCTGAAGAAATAGTGGGCCATCTAGTTAGCTGCTTCAAGATCTCCCAGACTCACAAACAATAGCATGATAAAGTAGCAACAATGGTATATTGGAATATTTGCAAGAAATATTATTTGTCTGCAAGCAAAAACTGGTAGGACCACAAAATAGACAAAATAATAAAAAATGAAGAAGTTTACGTGCTCTGGGACTTCAAATACTGCAGATACTTTTCAAACAGAAAAGTATCTGCCACATATCACCCCAGACTTAACAATTATCAATAAGAAAGGGTAAAAGTTGGGATAGTGGAGATTGCAAGTCCCTTGGTTTAGCAGAAGAGAACAGAAAGTACTGGAGAAAGTCACAAAAGACAAAGATCTGCAAATAGAAATAGAGGGACTGTGGCAAAAGGAAGCAAAGATAATACTAATAATAATAGGCATCTTGGGTGGAATTCCAAAACAATTGGAGCACCACTTTAAAACACCATCGGCATTGACAGAATCCCCAACAGTCAATTGCAAAAGGCAGCTTTACTTGGAACAGCTTACATCCTGTAAAAATATCTTTAATATTATTAATCAGCAACATCTGTCTATTCCAAACCTTGGGAAGGACTTGATAGGTGGACAACAATATAAACATCTCTCTGACTATGTCAGCAGCCATAATGATACTAATACAAATTTGCTAGGATATTTCTACAAGAATATTAGAGAGGTAGGACAATCAATTTAATATACCTTCTCTCAATTAAAATCACCTCTAGACCTTTTAGCTAAGATCAAGTGTATATCTCTCAATGAAATAAAAAATGTAAATAAGATGAGATTGTCACATTTCATGAGAACTGAGAAATTCTCACATAATATGGTTATGTGAGATTAACAAACTCCTGAGATTTAAGCTAGTTTTGATTAATCCATACTTTTTGACTTGCACAATGTACCTTCGATGAGAATTGACTGAACGTTGTTTTCTTTCTTATCCATTGGCTTAATGGGTAATCTCAAAAGTGCTTTTTCAAAAGGCAACTGAACTTTGTTTTTCCTTGAAGACGTTTCACTTCTCCTCCAAGAAGTTTCTTGAGTTCTCACTGAATGGTTCTTCAGAACTGAAGAAGTCCCTTGGATGAGAAGCGAAATGTCTTCAAGGAAAAACAAAGTCCAGTTTCCTTTTGAAAAAGTACCTTTGGGACAACCATGACCTGGATGACTGAGAATCTCCATAGACACATAAATGGGCAATATTTAATTGCTTCTGCAGTCTAAGATTGCCACCGTTATACAGCAGTTCTCCTTGGTGATCTCCATAGGAACCACATTTTTCTGTGCAGACTGAAATTCCCTCTTTGTGTAATATGGATATCACTCAATATTCTCCACAGGCTTAAATCAAATTTCTATTTCTCTCCATGTGTCTTATTCTGAATTTAATGGAGTTGTTATGAAATGGATTGATTGCTTATGGTTCATATACAAACATTCATATAAAAAGAAGGAGTCCTGGTGGTTTAAACAATAACAACAAAGAAATGATTTTATGTGAATGCTTCATTTATTTTTAATGAATCATGTGGTATGATTCATATGAGTATAAACCTCTGACAATCATTTCAATCTTTTGTTGTTGTTTTTTCTGGAAAACAAATGCCCAAATTACATATGGAAGGTATCATTTATAAAGATGTTCATAAAGGACAGCTTTGATTTAGAAAATATAATTATGTGGCTGGGAAATTTCAGGAAGTGCTAGTTTTTAACAACATGAAAACATAAATTGGTGCACCTGCAAGAAAAAAAACACCTTCTGGTATTTTTTAAAGTCAAACCTTAATACCTTTTGTTTCTCCAGTTAACTTATATAGCAGATTAATGCTTCTTTTAAAAAACACCACACACACACTCAGAATGTTTTGCAGGTTTTAGAGTGATTATGACTATGTCCTTGTGGCCTAAAAAGCCAGGTGTTAGCAATTAGTGGCTGATCACAAACATCAGATAAAAGATAAGAAGTGATGTCATAATCATTTGAAACAAATGTAAATTTCTTGGATTATAACTAATCAGGCAATGTTGTTCTAGGGAATGCAGTCATCACCAGATGCACAATGAACTTAGGTTAAAGAGAAATCCACTTCTGAACAATTTGTTGTTGATCCATAAATTAGTAGAGATGGAGAGACTAAACTGAGGCACAAAGGGAAAGATGGAGGTATCCATATTAGTTCTTATTGAACAACAACAGAAGGTTGTTAGATAGTCATGAATGAACTTGTAGATATAATGGGAAAACACCCCAATAATTAGGTCCAATGTGGGTGCACATTNTAACAGCTGGACAAATAATCATCTTGATGCTTTGCATATTTTACTGTGCAATAAAGATAACATTTTCTAATTATGAAATAGAGCAACCTGTCTCAACCTGGAACTTTCTAATATTACTTGGATTGAAATCCTTAATTTGTTCAACTGCCTGAAAATGAAGGCACTTATATTTAACATTTTTGAAGGGCAATGGGTTGGAGACTGAATTAAAAATATTAAGTGCCCCAGAGTCATTGTTCAAGTGACACTCTAGTTCATGGGTGTCAAACTCACCACGTCATGTGATGTGTCATGACATATCACAACTTTTTTTTGCATTGCCGGAGCTGGGGTGGGTGCGGCCTCTGTATGATGCAACCAGCCGACGGGCCAGCAGTTTGACACCCCTGCTCTAGTTGCTTGGATACAACATTTCTCTGTGCTTTGTATAGTATTTTCAATATGGGAATAATTTAGTATCAGGATCAAAGATAGGTGACTATGTTGTGTTTAGATCAGTGGTGGCGAACCTATGGCACGGGTGCCAGAGGTGGCACTCAGAGCCCTCTCTGTGGGCATGCGTGTTGTTGCCCCAGTCCTAAGCCTTCAGCTGGGTTTTATAAAACCTTTTCGCTTTAGGCCTCTGCTGCCGTGTGCAAAAAAAAAAAAAAAGGTTCAATCAGTCAATTTCAACTTCTCGCAGGAAAAAAAAAGATCTCGCAAAGTTGGAATTGATGATTGAACTTTTTAGTCCCACCCAGTCTGCCGTTACCACCGCAGCCACGCCCACCCAATGGGCCACACCCACCCAATTGGCCATACCCAGTCAATGGGCCACGCCCACCCGGCACTCGACGATGCATAAGTGGGTTTTGGGTTACAGTTTGGTCACTCGGTCTCTAAAAGGTTCGCCATCACTGGTTTAGATTATCAGAAAACCTAAGAAAATTTCATGGCCATTTTTCTCCACTAAGATGACAGTTTGATCAACTGTTGAATGAGATGGCTATTCTTCAGACAGGAGAAAGCTATAAAACTTATTAAAGACACGTTCACTCTATAGTTTTCATACATTAATGATCATTGGGAAAGGATTTGTGTGGAATGACATTTATGGCCCAGGTGGTTATCAAGGGATTCAGGCTTGACATGCTGATATACTTAATTTGCAGAATTGACTCTCTGATTTCATAATTTGGAACAGGACTTTTATAAGTGTTGTCATTCTTCTAAGATATACTAAATTCATTGCCATTCCGTAAACTTTTCTTATATCTAATGCCTAGTTTTGAGAATTATTTAGAATTCCAATCACTACAACTATTAATTGGAGGGCCTGAGAATCTTCAGGACAATAAAGCAGATAATGTTATACAGTCAGGAATTCCATCATCACTTTTCCTGTAATATAAAAACAGATGTTTGGGAATAGATGCCATAATGAGCATGGATCACCTTTGTTAATCTAAGTTCTCATCTGGTGACTTTTAAGAGCAGAATAATTATTGAATGAATTAAATACATCATCTTGGCATGCAAACCAATCAAAATCCAATCTGAATGAATATTTGTGATTTGAAGAGGGCAATATTTTATTCCTATTGAAAATTTAAGATATGGAAGGAGTTATTTGAATCTGTTCTAGATGTGAAATGTGAACTTAAAAAAAACATTAATTGTAATGAAGAAGCATGAAAACACTCATGCTCTAGAGCAGTGTTTCTCAACCTTGACAATTTTAAGGCATGTGGACTTCAACTCCCAGAATTCCACAGCCAGCATGAAGTCCACATGCCTTAAAATTGTCAAGGTTGAGAAACACTGTTCTAGAGAGATGTGAAGAAAACATAAAAGTCCTTATGTGATGCAATGGGTAAACAGAGTGTTATGGTTCCGGCTAATGAAACACTTCAAAGAACTTCCAGGCATTGATTTTCCTAAAAGTAATTTATTGTTACAAAATGTTGGCACAGGCATAACGAAAGTTGATGCTAAGATCTGAAATTCTCTTCCTCTGAGCAGTTAAATTATCAGCATGGTCCCTCCCTAAATTAGCTGTCATATATCATGTTATCCAATTAGTGTGAAGGTCAAAGGTTTCCTTCCTCTTTCTTTCCCGGGCTTTTCCCTCCACCCTCTTCTGCTCTGCATTAACCCTAAAAATACCAGACAGTTCGGCATATTGTTAAAGCAAGAATATACAGTATTTGCAGCGTTGACACAGAGACTTTTACTTTTAATGAAGTCTATAAGTATTAACTGAGCTGAACTTTCTATCCACTATTTTCAGCAAATATTCAAATATGACTTGGTAAAACCCCTTCCAGATAAGCTACAGAATTCTGAAATTTGTAGTTTCAGTCCATACTGAGACATCTATGGTTATGTGAGTATACCCACATGCACAGCCACACAAACACAATTCACTATTTTAGGTATTTCAGCAAAACACTGCAACATTGATGGGTCAGGTTTTTTTACTATTTACTCTCCTATTTCACTTTGGAGATTTGAAAGAATAAATGAAATTGATAGTAAGATAATTTTGAGAATAATAGTCATAACTTACTGAAAATTAAGCATGGCAAACTCCATACTTCAATTCTATAATTGAAATAATTAGAATTTCAGCATAATACCCTATAGTTTTGATTGACTTTAATTACTATTTTACTTAATATTTACAGGTTTACTAGTATTTATTGTTTGATAATTATTCTTTCAAATGAGATTTCATGATGCCATAAAAGGTACGTGCTTAATTGTTTCAACTGTACTACTGAGTGGAATTTTAATTATAGTCAATATAGCTGTTATATTAATATATTGTAATGTAACTTTCTAACAAAAGAAATAAAAAATAAAAATAATGGGATTAGCAAACATTGAAGACAAAAGTTGAAGACAAACATTTCTGCATAATTGCCTTATTAGCAAGTGATACTCAGCTTAACACACAATGCATCCTAAATTATACTCTGTTAAATACAGTTTGGACTTCATTAAAAATACATCAAGAAATATTACTTGGGCTATATTACTTGCAGCTTTACAAGATGCAATTGTCAGATCAAACTATTGTAATTATCAATTTATTCCAAGTGTGGAATGGGACAACTCGCCTCAGCCCACTCATTGCAAGACAACTTGCTGTGGCCAACTCGTCATAGCAAAAGTCACAGCAAGACAGTTCAACAATTCAATTCAATTATTTTTAAAAATTTATATATATATATAATTATATAAACCTCAGAAAACAATTATATAATTATATATATATATATACAATTTTTTGTCCTTCACATTTTATCCCTCCTTTTTCATCCTTTCTTTAATGATTCTATTCCACCATTTCTTTGATATTAAATTAAGTCTTGTCCCATCGTAAGTTGGCCATGACGAGTTGGCTACAGCGAGTTGGCCATGGACTAAACTAAACATGAAGAAAAAAGTTCTAGTGTGTTAATTGATTTAGGAAAGATTAGTCACATCAGCCTATCACATAAGACTGTTGTCATCCAAGATTCAACTTGAAATAACAAACATGTGATGTTTAACCATCTAGTGCAATGACTGACTTTGAAAAAATGAACAAAAAAATATTTTTCACATGTAAAGTGAAATGAACTGAGGTCTAATAGGGTTATTTTATATATTTTGAAAAAAAAAAAGTTCACATCCACAAAAGAGAGTTGGTGTAGGTACTGGTTTGGTTCAATTAATAGACCACGTATGAGGGGCGGGTGGGCAAATACACACAAGACTTTCTGGTACATCCTGACTTTTTTTCACTCACATAGAGTTGACAAAACACTTCCTGAAAAGCGTAGCCTACAGTAGTGGCCAAATTCTATTACAGCAGAAATGCCACCTTTGGTTAAGTTTCCACCAAGTTTTCTTCTAATTTCTTTATAACTGTAGCCTTGTTCACTTAATAATACTATTTTACATCGCTTTCTGGGCAACCAGTCCACTCTTTGCACCATTACTTTAATTTTATTATGTTTTACAAGCTCACTAAATGAAAAAAAAAAAAACACAAAAAACCCCAACCAACTTGATAGCAATCACATAACACACTGACCAATGTCCTCCTCTCAGCCTCAATACAGGACATCAATAACTGAATCCTACTGTGATCTGACTGGCTCATTGCCAAAACAAGATGACACCTGACTGGCTCTCTAAACACTCATGCTCATTGGCTACAATCAGATGAAGGAAAGCTACCTGATATCAACCTAAGCAAGTTGTGCTTCCTTTTTTTGGTTATTTGGCTATACCTTTTCATAGAATACAGTACGGATGTTGCATTACATTCTTGATTAAATTATCTTTCCATTGATATATAATTTTATGGTACCACTCCCCAAAAAAGTGGTGTTATTAGCTATCAAACCTCAAAAACACACTTTTCCCAAAAGATTTCCACAATTTTGGCCACTACTGTATTTGGACAGGTAGTGTGAAGGTTGAAATGTTCTTTTTTCTTGTTTGTATAAGTTTACCTTACTTTTCCTGTGTTTTTTAAATGTTTATTGCTTTATGTTTCTTTTTTATTGTTGTAACCTTCCATAAGTCTGTTAATGGGTTCTCGTGATCTGTAACAATGGTCCCCAACCTTTCCAGCTTTGTGGACCGGTGGGTGGGGGCAGAGGAAATGGTTTTGTGCGAGCAGCAGATGTGTGCCCTCATGTGCACATCTCCATTTGTGTGAGTGGCAGGCACATGTGCATGTGCATGCAAGTGCCCACCGCTTTTGCAAATGGAGCTGCACGTAGAAGTGCATGCACCTGTCTCTTGCACAACCCAGTTCCAAATGGGCCACAGCCTAGTATCTGCATGTCACTTTATGCAAGTGTGAGAAATAAAACAAATGACTAAATGGGCATTTATCTTGAGTGATGGATGCATTCACTTGTAGGTATCAACCAGGCATGGCTAATGTCTGGGGTCTGAGCTGCATGAATCTTCTAGATAGCTTTCATGTTCCCAGACTATTCCTGAAGTGGGTGGTCCATTTGAAAAGATCTTGAGAACTTCATTGTGAAGCTAGTCCTCCTTAATTCTCCAATGTTCATAAATGAACAAACTAAAACCTATTCTAAGCATCTACAATGCTTCTAGAAATCATTTTTTTATTTTTTCCATATATTTTATTGATTTTTAAAAAACATAAATCACTTAATAGTTGGTAAACAGTGTGTTTGCTGGGTTTACATTTGTAAAGAAAAATAATTAACAATTGGTTTCTATAATCCATAATCCACATAGTATATTTAGTTTATTTCCCCTTTTCCCAAAAATGTTTTCTTTGCAAACCTTGAAATAATACAGTTCTTATTATTTTGATAAATAACAGTTACGTATATGATTTTTTCCCAATATTCCTAGAAATAATGATCACATCAATATAATATTTCTTTTCTATCTAATCATTCTGGTTGCTATCTATATCCTGTTACAGTCCTTATTTAGTATTCTTGCTATATTTAGTATTCTTGCTGGTTAAGATTTTCTCAACAGTTAATTACATTTAAAGATTTAAATCCATTTTTTCCATATAAACCATCTCAACACTTTTACATTTCTTAAAGAATAAGAAAAAACAGTAAAGAAAAGGAAAAAAGAGCAAGAGCAAAGAAACATAAAAAGTAAAATACTACTTAAAATATATATTCCTCCTAAGCTAATATATATTCATTCCCAAAATTTCTTATTCTTTTTAATCATGATTAAAATATATATTTTTAAATATTCCATTTAATGCGTCTAGTCATCTAATCCTTTAACTCTTATTCAAAACATTTTTTTTCTTTTTTATTCATTATAATTTCCCTAAATTGAAACACATTTAATTATCTAAAACATTTCTTTCATCTAGGCCATTTCAGCAGTATTATATTACTTATATCAACAAATGAAATAAAAAAGGGGGGGAAAGGATACAGTATTATTTAAGGAATTCATCCCTCTTAGAATGACATATGTATTCAGAATCTTTTCTATTTCTTTAACCATATTCAAACAAATGTTTCTTTTTTAAAATATTCTCTGATGGTAGATCCCATCATCTATTTTCTTAATTTGCACTTTGATCTTTTTCCTTTGACCAGTATCTTTCTTGATCAATGTGTTTTGCTGAATCAAAAAGTTTTTCCATATATTCATGACTGTTGCTGTAGGTATAAGAAGAAAATCAAATAAAGTGTCTTTAGATGAGGCTTTTGGCTTTCCATGTTTCTTGAAAATCTTTTTCTCTTTCTCCTTCTTTGCTTCTCTTATCACTTCCTTTCTCTCTGATGATTTCAATATCTCTACATTCCATTTTATCCAATCTGTTTTTTGTCTTCAGATTTATTTTGTAGTCTTAAGGGATGAGTTGTTTTTTCCATTTCTTGTAAATTTTTTCCCACTAGGATTAAATCATGTTTTCTTGCTTTGTTAAATTCTGTCTTTGAGTCTCTATTTTCAATTTTATGTCCACTTATTTGTTTTGTCTGTTCCTTCTCTGTTGTTGTTTCCTGGAAGTTTTTTTGTTGTAAAGTTAACTTAGAAATAGATTAATTTGTATTTTCAAAGTTATTTTTGATTTCTTTGTGATTTGAACTCAGTGTTATTTGAATTAATTGCAGTATACTATATATCTTCTCCTGAGAGGTATTTATGTTTTCTTGGTGTGTTCTGTCTACATGTCTCTGATCCATAATGGCCAAAAGTTGGAATTTTCCTTCTTATCTGCAAATAGCTTTAGAGTCCCGGTTAAATAGATATTTGTAATCCAAAGAGTTCAAAAATATTTTTTTCCTAAAGTTTGTAATTCTCTCTTTGTCTACAGCCCAGATTGTTGTCTTTTTTTTGTCACTGCTGTTCTTTATTATTAAAGCTTTGAAGGTCACAAACACAGATTAGCTCTTCCAAGGAAAGAACTTTTGGCAAGTTCTCTAAATCATAGCTGTCATAATCTTCATCCACCATTAGGTGTCAGCATCTATTTATTTTTCAATATGAACAATGGTCTTTAAAATGAGAGTCTTAACCGTTCAACAATCTTAAACTTGCCCAAAGTTAAATTTTAGCTTTCAAGTTTATGCATTTATTTCACTGCCATATATTTTGACCCTCCATAGAAATTGTAATTCACCACTTCTGTTAGTATAAGGATGGGGCAGAAGTCCCCCTCCTTCACTTTCGGAGGTATTTTGCTTCTTGGTCATCTTTTCCAGGAAATTAAATGTAAAATAGAAAAGGGGAAATCAGATTCCTCACCCAGTTTCAAGCATGCTGTTTACTGTAGTGCTGGTTAGTTCTTTTGGACTCCGGTTGCAAGTAGCATGGGCCGATCGATGAAATACAGCCTTTCTTCTGTTGGGTTAGAAGGCTTTCCCCAAGATGAATGAAACAACCGCTGTCATTCCAGATTTGCCAGGGCACCCTTCTTTCTTTGCCGCCTCTCCGGGGTGGCTTGGACCCATTAAGGTCTCCAGGCAGGAAGAAAGTTAGCTGAAGGGGTGCGGTGGTCTGCAAGCCTGCGGCCAGTCGCTACCACGCAGGACCGGAAGTCCATTCTAGAAACCATTTTTAAAAGGACAACGCTCCTGACCTTTGGTTGGTCACTGGTAATTGTCTCAGTTCTCCTTTGAAACAAAACTACCCTACCTAGTAAAAGTAAAGTAAATAGAGCATTTATAAGTTTACAATATCCTTCTCTTTCAGGAATATGTGTTCAACACCCATATTGGCCAACTTCTTCTCTTTTTTTCTCATGCAAAACTTTGCTGGGTCATTCAGATTTCTTCTTTCTCAATAGAATCATTCAATAGAAATTTTAGTTTATTCTACATAAACCTAACAAAATGAAATTCAATGGTGAAAAAGTAAGGTTCTACATTTAGGAAAGAACAACCAAATGCACAGGTATAGTATAGGTGGTACCTTGCTTAATAGTAGCAACTGTGAGAGGGATCTTGGAGTCCTAGTGGACAATCACTTAAATATGAGCCAGGTCTTCAGGCTCTTACGGAAATTCCGGAGGTGGGAGACAATCTCACCTCAAGATGTTCCAAAAGGTCAGGCTCTTCTCCTGGACCCTGCAACCGAAAAGTCCTTAACAGGCATGAACTATAGCATGCCTCCTATGCCATAGTGGTGTGAACCTGCCCAATAGGGGGTGAGACAATTCTTAAAATAACCTGGATCCATGCTTTGCAGGACTTTAGAGGTGATGACCAAACACCTTGAATTGAATCCAGAAGCCAACTGGTAACCAGTGGAATAGCAGTGTAAATGGACCATGCTGGGTCCCTTAAGACTATCCACTGTCATGGTTCCGACAGATAAAACTCTTCAAAGAACTTCGAGGCATTGTTTACCTTAAAGAATCTTTATTCGAGTAGCATAGCATCGGCACGTACATATCTGAATTCCTCTCCCCTGAGCACATAGTATCAAAGCACAATTCCCTCCTCTAATTAACAGTCATAAATCACATTCTCCAATTAGTTTGAAATGCCGGTTTTCCCTCCAGTTTTTCAACCCACCATTTCTTATCATCCCTTATTTAAAAAAACCTTGGTTCTCACCCTAGTTACAATATTGTTATGTCTAACTAAACTCCCATGCACATTCCTCCATTCCCCCCCAGTATCATCTAATTCTAACTCAAATTCTAAGAGTAAAACATAAGAAGGAAAATGGCTGCTTCTCCATATGTTGTCAAAGCAAGAACATCTGATGTTAGCAGTGTTGACACCCACACTGCACACTCTGCACCAGTTGAAGCTTCTGAATGCTCTTCAAGGGTAGCCCTATGTAGAGTGCATTTCAGTATCCAAGTGTGAGATGTCCAGGGCATGAATTATTGAATGCATGGACTCCTGATCCAGGAAAACCCACAACTGGCATATAACCCAAAGTTATGACTACCACCTGCTCTCTGAACAGGAGTCATGAGCCCAGGAGAACCCCAAGTTGTTATCTGGGTCTGTCTGGGGTAGTGCTACCCCATCCAGAACTAAATATATCAAAGCCCTGATATTAAAGCTCCCATGCACCCAAAGTCATACTGATGATACCTCAATTCATGGTGATGGATGATCTCACCCAGCAGAGTGAGATCAGATAGATATTAAATAGATAGATAGATTTAATATCAGATATATATTAAAAAGGAGTGGAGAGAGTACCAAGCTCTGCGGCATACTACAGAAAAGAGAGGTCATGGACTGGATCTCTTACTCCCTATTAATCCTGATTGAGACTGGCCTTGGAGAAATATACACTGAATCAATAAATCTGTTTCTACTCAATAGCTTATGAATGCAGCAAAAAAAGGGATTTAAAGGGAAATAATTCTTCAGGGGTTTTTGGCTTGGAAAATAGTATTTATATGCAACTCTAATTAATTGAGGCAGGGGGTTGGTTGAGAGCCTGTTGGATTAAGTTTTCTTTGTTTACATG
Source organism: Protobothrops mucrosquamatus (assembly GCF_001527695.2). Taxonomy (NCBI): domain Eukaryota; kingdom Metazoa; phylum Chordata; class Lepidosauria; order Squamata; family Viperidae; genus Protobothrops; species Protobothrops mucrosquamatus. Next base: position 188,765 of record NW_015386389.1, read on the forward strand.
TTTATCTTTCAGCTGCTTATGATTTCTTTTCTGTGTTTTGCATTGTTCTTATTTTTTGCAACTGTAAAATGCCCAGAGTCATTACAGTAGGAGTCAGACAGCTTCTAAATCAGTGTTTTTCAATCTTGGCAACCTTAAGATGTGTGGGCTTTAACTCCCAGATTTCCTCTGCCAACATGCTGGGAAAACTGCCAACTTTGAAAAACACTGCTGTAAATTGTATATATGCATACATAAATTAAGTATCTAAGTAACTAACCTGAGAGGTGCTTACAGCAATAGCTGAACTAAAAAAATAATAAAAAATCAATGATTTTTTCAGTGGAGGAACTTTGAAGTGACAAGTGAGAAATTTTCTGCTGGAAGGAAGGCGGACACAGGATGGTAGAAGTAGTAAATTAGAAGCAATGTAGTATCATGAATAAGTAGATTCAAGCTCATTTTGACCAGGAACCTTGGTAGGTCAATTGGAAGCAATCTCTTTCAACCAAATCTATCTTGCAGATGGTAATCGGGGAGATAGAATTAGGGAAGATACCAAATATAAAAGGATGGTGATCTGGATTTGTAGGGGAAAAGATGATTCAGAGATGGGAGGACATTTTTCACAACCTCCTTTAATGAACAGGGTTTCACACAAGACCAGGAACATACTTAGTTTCTTTAAGCAATTCTTTGTGAAAGCCATGCAAGGTCCCCCATGCTTCAATTTACCTTTTCCATTTTGAATCACTGCATATCCCTCCATGTAGAGCTATCCATGTAAGCATCTTAGAAAAAGAACAGGATGTAAAGCAGTGGTTATTTCCAAACTTGGCAACTTTAAGATGCATAGACTTCAACTGCCAGAATTTTGGGAGCTAACTGAATCTTACAATGGCCAAATTAAAGAAAAAAGACTGCTGCAAATGAAATGAATACATAAATACTCAGATTTGTCCAAACTAAAACCAGTTGAAACTGGAGTGTTTTTATCTTGTACTGTGCTAAAAAGAGTCAGAAGTCAATACCTTTTTTCCCCTTGTACCCTACATTTTCTTTTCCCCTATTTTTTCCTTCCCCCAATTTCCCATTCCTATTTCTCTTTGCATTTTATCTATAGTTAAAACAATAAAATTTAAATATGTAAAAGGTAAGTAAGCCAGCAGATTTTAGTAGAAATGTCAGTATTTTGTATATCTTTGAAATTTTATTTCTACTCTTGCGCAAATGTTGTGTACATGAGCTCACGAGATCAATATTCACAGCAGGTGATTTGTGATATTTTGGTATGGAAGGCACACAAGCAGTGAAATATGTGAGACAGCCAGTTAAAGAAGTATATATGAACCAGTTCCAGGAAGGGAACTTTAATTACAACCTGCTGCCTTATTGCCCAAAGATATGACACTGTATGTTCCAAAATTATTCCCTTAGAGTAAAAATGGATGGTTCAGGTTTGAAATGTACACTATTAGTGTCTAGAATAAGTAGTTGTTATGATTCTTCCCCCAGAGGTAGCACATTAAGAACTGGGGTCCTGTAGTAAATAATTAATAAAATGAGTGTTCATTTTGTCAAAGACTTTTAAAATTAAACTTAGTAACGCTACAATGTTCTGACAAATTGCCCCCATATTTTTAAGGCTATATTAATTTGCTTTGCCTGTTTTATTTGTCCACCCAGACTTGTGTGCACTAATTTACATAATCCATTTCTGCACATCTTACTACTTCCGTTTTTACTACTACCAATGAGAACGTAACAAATGATTATTTTTCATCTGATTTTATATTCACTGTTTTGAATACAAACATTGGGTTTTTGACATTTTGTTTTCACTCTAACCTGAAGCTGTTCTGACAATCACTTTATGTAATATCACAACTTTAACCCCCATTTTCCAGTATAGAAAGTCTATTGACTATGGTCAACCTTTTGATTTCTTTCTTTTTTATTTTTTTTTAAAGATATTGTTATTCTTAGAGTAAGAGCAGTGTAATGGACTAGAGCAGACATGTCAAATACAAGGCCCGGGGGCCAGATGCAGCCCGTGAAGTGGTTTCATGTGGCCCGCGAAGCCATCCTGGAAACAGCGAGGGAACGGCCCCTGCTGCCTTGGCCCTGGCCCAGGCCAGCTGGGAGCCAATGTACAATTTTGTGGTGGCCATCTATGCTGAAACGCATTCAGTCTTAGCTCCACAAGGCTGCCTAGAAACAGCGGGGAACCAGCCCCGGCTGTGTTGGCCTCGCTCTCTGGGTGCATGCTGGGGAGGTGTCACCCTTTGTGAGGAATGAAGAAATGGACCATGCCTTGGTGCTTGCCTCGGTCCCACCCCCTTCTGCCAGAGACCCTCAGATCTGTCCCACTCCTGCCCAGGTCCCCACAGGCATCCTTGACACGAACGATGTAGAGCTGGCCACACCCACCCAGTAGGCCACACCCACTCCATCCACACCCACCCAGTAGACTGCAGCCACCCTGGCCACACCCACCCAGCCCCCCCTCCCGAGGGCAACCACAATGCTGATGCGGCCCTCAATGAAATTGAGTTTGACATCCCTGGATTAGAGGTAAAGATGCTTGCCTCCCACTTGGAAGGTTGAGAGTTCAATCCTAAATAGCGGCAAACAAAAAATATCTGATGCAAACTTCGCTTAGGCATCAGGCCAGTAAACTGTCAGCTCCATCCAGTCTTCCAGATTCTACTCCAAATTAAGGGATTACAAGTTCATAAAAAAGGAGTTTTTGATTGTTATTGTTAAAGAAATGGAATAGTAAAAGGCAAACTATGCATTTGATAATAACAATTGAATACATATAAAAAAGCAATTGAAATAATACATACAGACCAAACAGGTTACATTTACAGCAGGAAAATGAAGGACAATGGCATGTTTATAATAAATGTACTAAACTATATCAACATTTTTTTTAAAAAAAATAGTATATCAGTTTTAGGAACAGAAAAGGCCCTTGTCAAATTATTAGCAGGTTTTTTTTTAATGGATCCTGGAAAAGAATATAAAAATTTTAAAACTTAGTACTTTTCAGCCTTAATCCATCGTATTGAATTCATGAGTTTCTGCTTTTTCCAGCTCTTACTGTGCCTGCATTGTTTTCATATCATCCATTATAATTTAATGTTGCAACCCAAAGTAGTGTGGGCTGCATTAACAGAGGGATAGAATCAAGATCACGTGAAGTATTAATACCACTTTACAATGCCTTGGTAAGGCCACACTTGGAATCCTGCATCCAGTTTTGGTCACCACGATGTAAAAAAGATGTTGAGACTCTAGAAAGAGTACAGAGAAGAAGAACAAAGATGATTAGGGGACTGGAGGCTAAAACATATAAGGAACGGTTGCTGGAATTGGGTATGTCTAGTTTAACGAAGAGAAGGATGAGGGGGGACATGATAGCAGTGTTGCAATATCTCAGGGGCTGCCACAAAGAAGAGGGAGTCAAGCTATTCTCCAAGGCGGCTGAAGGCAGGACGGATGGAAACTGATCAAGGAGAGAAGCAACCTAGAACTAAGGAGAAACTTCCTGACAGTTAGAACAATTAACCAGTGGAACAACCTTCATCCAGGACCGGTGAATGCTCCAACACTGGAAGTTTTTAAGAAGAGACTGGACAGCCATTTGTCCGAAATGGTATAGGGTTACCTGCCTGAGCAGGGGGTTGGACTAGATGACCTCCAAGGTACCTTCCAACTTTATTATTATTATTATTATTATTATTATTATTATTATTATTATTATTATTATTATTATTATCCAAAGTACTACAAATCCTTGAGCATAATTTACTGTGAGTGGATTTCCTGAGATTACACATTAATTGAATTTTCCCCATCAGCTGGGAGCTCAGTTCTTCCTCAAAAGAAGCTCCATCTGCTGCTTGCATTGTATCAGAAGCTTTAGACAGCTTTTAGATTTGCAAATGGAATGTCTCAAAACTGTAGAAACAGTTTCACCATTCGTTTTTTTGTTGTTTTTTTACTATCAAGACTAACTCTTCTAAAGAGGATGGGCAGGGAACATCCTCCCCTAGCTATCCATTTTATATGACATGAAATATGCATTTCTATATATAGCACAAAATGCACTTTACGAATTTAGAGCAAAACTTTAAATTGGCTTTTAAAGTATTAATCCTATTGGAGTAATAGTTAAATAGATGAGGAGAGAGAGCAAATGGATAGCTAGTTATGATTCTAGACCACAGAACGTCCTGAATTTCCTTCATTTCTACCCAGCATGGCTAACAGTTTGGCTGTCCACAGAACCGTTTCCACTGTATTAATTCTACAGCTTTTCATATATCTTTATTACAATTTTGATAAAGATAGTTAAAACCAGGGCTTTTTTTCTCATAGAATGCCCAGAACGGAGTTCCGGCACCTTTTTTGGATGGAACCTTGTAGGGTAGGTAAGGCGGGTTGTATGATGTGTGTGAGTTCCGGCACCTTTTTTTTTTTTTAGGAAAAAAAAGCACTGGTTAAAACTAGCAGAAAATAGTATTTTAGAAGAAAAGAAAATCAAAATAAATATGGAGAGAGAGAGAGAGAGAGAGAGAGAGAGAGAGGGAGGGAGGGAGAGAGGTAGCTTCCAATTTTCTTTACAGAAGTTATACTGTTAAGAAATTTAACAGCTCTATATCAATACACTTAACAATTAAGGAATAACAAAACAATCAACAGGGGAAAAGACAATCTTGAATATGCTGGCTTGACCCGATTGTGCCTCCATCTCAAGCAATAAAGGTGGATGGAAATGTGTTGTCTGTCCGGTTATGGTTGAGTTCAGCTTCTATCAGTGCAACCAAAGCCAATGGATGATGGGAGAATTAAAAATACTCAATTATCTCAGCATGTCAGAAACATTTAACTTTTGTAAATATATTTTTCACCAATGCTGACTTAGTGTTTGTAGCCAAACATCACCATGCCAGTCCAATTAGTGAAATCATCTTCTGTTAAGTTCTAGTATTGGAACCCGAAAAACCAATGGTCCTGATACTAACCAGATCCCCAGATTCTGCCAGTCTCTGTCTTACAATATATGAGTTCTCTCTCTCTCAAAAACAACAACCTTTCCTGAATCATTTTTTTTAATAAGAGCATGCAATGAAAGTAAGTTTTTTTTTTCATCATTACAATGAAAATTGGAAAGCTTAGAGAAGTAAGCTACTTTTTCACTGTTTAATATGATGACTATGTATTTGTGCACAGTAAAACACCATTAATATCAATGATGTAGCTTTAAATGCTTGGTGCAAATGTAATATTGCTAATATTTATTTAAATATATTCTACTTCATAGTGTGCCATGGGAGAAGTTCTTCTCTTTTCATTTATGATTTCAGTAGAACATGGCTAATAATGGTATCTAAGAAGTGAGACTGACAATTTGTGTGTGACCTAGTGATCTTTCAATCAGACCTTTCTGTTTAAATAATTGTCATATTATGTTGAAAACCTTCAGGAGAAGGTAACCAGCCATGAAACATTGCATAATAGTGAATGTTAAGCATCTTGATTGACATAAATGTGTGCAATAAATAAGTTTTTTATGCTAGGGTATTAGTTTCACCATTGCTTCTATTTGTTTTTCCAAAGGCTGCAGTTATGTTCTTCTTTTTTGAAAAACTATGGCACTTCTTTCTAAATGTGTTATGATGGACAATTTGTAACACTCAGATTAATTTTAAACACACTTTGTCCTAAATTTAAAAACATAATGATTAGATATCTTGTACTTCCTATTCTGGAAAGAATTATTTGTTCCAACTTTCTTCCTGTGATGAAAAGGAGAAAAAAAAATGAAGTTCAAAGAAAAAAGGCAAAATAAGGAGAATAGATGTCCTCAGCCAGTTTTGACTTTGATCCAATTCAGTCCTTGCTGGAGCTCTATTGATAGCAGTCATATCCCAAAAATATTCACAAAGTTACTCAGAGACATACCTGAACAGATGTGGAAATTTTTGATAATGTATATATTTTACTCGGTAATTTCCCTGTGCATTGTTTTTCTTCTTTCAATTTAAATGCATTTATTTGACTTAGCATGACATTTTTTTTCTAGTGAATCTACTGGGTATTTGCCTTAAACGCTAATCTTCTAATGTTGGAATTGATGTTTAAATTCCTCAAGACAATCAATTGGCTCAGACAAGGAGACTATTGAGAAGCAAAGTTAATTCACAATTGTCAGCTCTCCAAGGTAGACCAAACTTGAATACCAAAGATATACAAGCTACTACATTCATTGTAAGACTATAGTGAAAGAAGCCTGTCGGTCTGAATGCACTTCATCTTCCCTCCCTTTATCATCTTGAGAAGTAGGGAGTGTCATATTTCAGATGCTTTCTCAAAGTACATTTCTGCCCGAGACCCAAATTTATTTTATCTGACTATTAGCTTGATTGTCGTTCTTCTTCCTATTCCTTCAAGTTATTCCATATTCTGATTACAACAATAGAATTTCTGTCCCACCTGTGATCTTTAAGATAGCTAATCTGGTGTCCTTAGTCAGAAAATGGATTCATGATATATTTTGATTTCTATTCAATTTAACATCCAAGTGGGCTTGGTTGAAGCCATGTGGCCTTCCATTTTACTAAGCCAGTTCTCATTCACATGTGCCAGGTCAATTTAATCATTCAGCATTAAATACTCACAAATATATAATTAATGGTCATCAGAAATGTATTCATTAAGCGATGAACCACAAGGAATAAATTACATGTGTTCTTTTTTTCCTCTGCCATTAACAACTATTGTCCTTTAGAATTGAAATAGCCAGTAAAATTACACATGATCCAAAATTAAGCAATGCACAAATTCTTACAACAGTTGTATTATATTAGCCAGTAATTATATTTCCTCCTTAACATAGCCGCCCTGGGTCCGCCAGGAGAAGGGCGGGGTATAAATCTAATAAAATCTAAATAGTCACCAAAGAATAACAAGTCAAGAATGACTGTTACTCTGTTACTAGTTGATCATTAACAGTGAAAATGATTTAGAAAGGGTTTATATGTGTGTTCCCTGCCTAGTTCTTTATATAATATAGTAGCAACTGCAGTTATTTAATGTAATGTCAAACCATCAACATTTTCTTTGTCCTAGCAGTCACAAAATTTGATTCAAGGATGATGGGAAGGGGAGGATTTAACTTCTTTCCCTTGTTCTTTGCTCAACCTGAATCATGTTGTGATGATTATTTTAGGAAATGAATGAATCAAAGACTGCAAAAGATCAGTTGAACTGACATGTTGTTATTTACTTATTTAGAAAATTTACAGTTTATTGCTGCTTGTCTTATAACCAACTCTGGGCAATTCCCAACCAAAAGTTCAAATAGCATGAAAGCCTTATTAAAACTGTGAAACTTAAGTCATTAAAATGTTAAAAACTTCATTATTATTAAAATGAACATTAGAATTAAAATGTTCCTTCCTTTGAAAGACTTCAATAGCTAATGAAGTTCCCACTTCTCAAAATATCATCATGCAATTGCCATTTGTAGATATTTATTGCAAAACAATGTGTTGGTTTGGAGCAAAATCGATTTGAAAATAATATTTTGGTTGAAAGTTACAGATACAGGTCCTTCTGTTTTTCTCTCTCCAGTCTGCTTTAATGCCATCTGCTTTCTTCTTTTATGGACCAAATAGAAGGAGTTTGTGTTGAATGTAATGAATGAAATGATCTCTTGCAGCAATGTGTTGGACCACAGTAATGTTACACTGCATATTCTCAGGGGAAAAAATAGAATAATAAAATAGTAACAATAGAAAGAGAAAAAACCAAAATAAAAGGGTTAAACCACTAGTGTCAAAGATATATTACATTAACTAAGATATGCCTGATGTATAGTGAATATGCAGACATGATGCAGACTTAGTCTGAATGTGGCTTGGGTGTATTCATGTAGAAACAGACAAATGAAGCAATAATGAAATTATAAGTTTTGCATTGCAGAATTGAAGGTGTACATTTTTTTAAAAAAAATAGTGCCTCTATGTTCTGTTCTACATGCCATTGAATTCATACATGGCACGGGGAAAGTTTCACAGTTTCCTGATGAGTAGTTGCATGATGTTTATTTACAGCCATTTCTTTCTTACATTTATGCTTTACATTTTAGGATAAGCCTAGAACATATAATATGTGGATTGGTGAAAAAAAATACAATTACCTGAAATATATTATTGTTTCCTTCTGCTCCATTGCATATTGTGAAATTAACCAAAATAGGCAACCTAAGAACACAACAAAAACTGAATGATAAATAAGCAAACTAAATATTTTGAAGGAGAGGAAAGGAACGTGCACTCCAAATTTCTCTATAAAATCACTTTTGCTATTTTTGTACTCAGTGTTCAACTACAAAGAGGTACCCTTTTTACGTGGCACAGAAAAATGTGTAAGAATGGAAGTTTATATGTTACTTGAAAGAAATCATTTTGCTCCATGAATTCTAAAAAGTTTCAAGTCAGTTTTTTAGAAGTCAAAAGTAATAGGAAGTTGTCTTTAAAGTCCAAACTTAACACCATTTTCAAATTTAAAGTGTGAATAATTAATTTTTTTTTTCTCCGAAGCAGCCTTTTTTTATAGAAAAGATTGGTTTGTGAAGAACATATTTTGGGTAAAACCATGTCAACATTGACAGGCTGAAAAATCTTATTCTACTCTCTGACATCAGAACAAGTAGGGAAACAAAACTGAAGTTAAACATAATTAATACTTTGCTGTTCCCTGTACAAAACCAGCTTCCATTGCTAATTTGAGTGTGAAACTAATTCTCTTTCTCTCCCTTTCTCTCCCTTTCTCCCTTTCTCTCTCTCTTTCTCTCTCTCTCTCTCTCTCTATCTCTCTCTCTCTCTCTCTCTCTCTCTCACACACACACACACACACACAAACTTTTTTTTCCCAATTTTTTTATTAATTTTCAGATAAACAAACAAGTTACAAATATGGTATACATCAAACAAGAGAACCCCCCCCCATATTATATATCTATTCAGAGCTGCTTAGCAGCCCCCCCCACTTGTGTCCACCCTCTCTTTCACTCTTCCTACCTACTTCCCTCCTTCTCTCTTCTCCTCCTACCTCCTCTCTCCCTCCTCCTCTCAACTACCCTACACATCCCACCTCCTTCCTCTCCTCATCCTTCGGACGCAGTTTGGGGGCGCCAGCCAAGCATCTCATCTTCTTCAAAACCTTATTTCACTATAACATTTTAATATACCAAAATTTACATTTACATAATCCCCTCCCCCCTCCCCCCCCCTGGACTACCCAGAACCGAATACAGGGTTATGCACATGTCATCCCAATTCTAAATAAAACTACCCAAACATAATACAATCAAACACACACAAACTTTATAGCAATATGACAAAGTATATTTTTATCACATAGGCAGTCAATATTACATGAGTGTCTTCCAGTCAAATTCAGTGGGTCAATATAAGCAGTTTATTTTACTGCATGATTGCATAAAGTTAACCATGGATAATGATTCTACCCAGTGACTTCCTCTCCTGCCACAAAACACTGTACCTAGAGGCCAGAAGCAAAAGTGAACATGTGACTAATATGCCAGATAATAGTTAATGTGGGTTACATTAAAACAAATCAAGATTATGTATTATTGCCAAGCAAACTACTTTGATATGCCTATACACTCACCAATAAATCAGTTTAGTTCAAGAAATCCTGCCAATGCCACCTAATTAGCCTTCTTTCTGTAATTAGTAAATGTTGTGCTAGATATGTCTGCCACAAATTACAGGATCTGACATATTCCAAGAACATTATTATGCCTGAACAGGCAGATTTTAAGGATGAACATTCAGCAATAAATCAGTGCTTAATATTACATCATTTGGTGAAGAAATACTACAAACTTACACATCGAGTTCTTTTTGCTGCCTTTATTGACTTAAAGGTGGCCTTTGACTCCATTCTCAAGAAAAAAATATTGAAGGAAACCAAATAATTCATAGATCGACCATCTTCCTTTTAACTTGATTATTCAGTTAAATTATAACACCATTTTGGAGGCCAAAAGTACTAATTCTGGTGATATAACAGGGCTTATTTCTGCTCATACTGGGGTTAAGCAAGGATGTTTATTAGTCTCCCTATTGTTTAGCTTATACATGAGTTATATTGAAGAAGATTTTGCCAAACCAAACTTCCACCCTTCATCTCTCAACCATTACCTAATCCCCATTCTTCTGTATGAGGCTATCCTTTCATTTCAAAAATTGGGTTGTGTAGATGGGGCATATGATAAAGATTGTTTTGAAATAAATTACCAAAAGCAAAATGTTTGGTATTTTTCAGAAAATAGTCTGACAATTCATCAAACTGCAAAGACCATTGACCAGATGAAATCACTTCAATACCCAATCACTTTCAGTCCTCCACATGCTGGGGTTATGAAACAAAGAAATTATCTATAAAAGTTCAAAACACACTTTTAACCATCAACAAATTTGAAGGGAAAGCAATTTTGTCACTGCAGCAATAGAACCACGCAAGGCCAAAGTTTATGGCATACTATTATATGGACCTCATATGTATGTTTATGAAAACCTCTCGATCCTTGAAACAGAATTCTTTTTTAAAAAATCTTAAAATCAATAGCACACATTCCATATTTTACTTCTAGTGCAAGATACAGATTAGAACTGGGCTGTATCTCACAGACAAGGTTATATTCCCTAATATTCTAGGTGAAGCAAATCATTTGGAAAGCTCATTGATTTTTCTATATGATATAGATCATTCTGTTTTGGAAAAAAGCAAGTCAACCAAGATCTGAGACAGTATGGACTGCCAATGCCAGTCCTACTTGCTTTAGATCTAGAAAAAATCATTAGAATTCAAGAAGAGGTTATGCATTTAGACACTCAGGTTGACAGAGTCAAAGTTTTCCATCTATCATACAGACAGATTATTCTTCCTCCTAAACTCTCCCTAATGTCTTGTATAAGATTCTGTATGCCTCACATAGAAGGGTCTTCTCCTGAGCCAATGTAGATGCTAAGGTGACAGCTGGTTGATATAGCAATCTTCCATTTAATGGCTGAGTATGCATTTGTCAAAATAGAGAAATTGAGTCTGTTTCACACATCCTTCTAAAGTGCCCACTATTTATGCACTAACGATCACAGCTAATATATCCACTTTTTAGTCTGACAAACTCGACTCATGGTGAGAACAATGCATTCTCATTAAATGACCAATACCCAGGGGTTATTAAAGTAGTAGCAAATGTTTTATTTATTGCCTTAGTTAATAGAAACCATTTGATCCTTTCAGTGAAGTGTTAACTTTATAGGGTCTTTTCCTTTTATAAATGCATGTACTATAACAAATATAATTACTTATGTCTGCATTAATCATGTGGTATATTTTTAAATTCTATGACTTGGTCTGGGTTATAAATAAATAAATTCAAGTGATACTGATAAAGGAGAATATATGTAGCTCAGGATTGAAATGAGGGGTCCTTGGTGCTTTCTGAGCTTGGTTGTTTTCTTGCAGACATAACAACAACAACAACAACAACAACAACAACAACAACAACAACAATAATAATAATAATAATAATAATAATAATAATAATAATAAGCCCTTGACGTGATGACCCGGTGTCTGGAGGCCGTACGGGTCTGGATGGGGAGAAACAGACTCAGGCTCAACCCTTCCAAGACGGAGTGGCTGTGGTTGCCGGCTCCAAGGTATGGTCAGCTGACTCCATCGCTGACTATAGGGGGCGAAATTTTGACTCCCTCGGAAAGGGTACGCAATTTGGGGGTCCTCCTGGATCCACGGCTGACACTGGAAGATCAGTTGACGGCTGTGGCCAGGGGGGCGTTTTACCGGGTACGCCTGGTACGCCAGTTGCGGCCTTTTCTGGACCGGGATGCTTTGCGCACAGTCACCCATGCTCTTGTTACCTCCCGCCTGGACTACTGTAATGCTCTNGGCCTAGGGGTATTTTAATTGGTATTTTAATTGGTTTTAAATCAAATTTTAGCAGTGCAGCCAAATTCGAATATTTAATTTTAATTTTATTTTAGTATTTATATTTTGTATTGTTGAATTGTTTTAACTGGCTGTAAGCCGCCCTGAGTCCTCCGGGAGAAGGGCGGGGTATAAATCAAATAAATGTTAAATGTTAAATAATAATAATAATGAGTTGGAAGGGACCCTGGATGTCTTCTAGTCCAACCCCCTGCTCAGGCAGGAAACCCTATACCATTTCAGACATGAAATGAGCTTTCTTAAAAACTTCCATTTAATTACCCTAACTAGGTGACATCCCTCAAACTCTCAAATGAGCTTTTACATGGACTTCTCCCATCCCCATCTAACCCACAGATGCATCTAACAGAATGACATGAATGATATGATATTAGTCATTGTGGTTCAGCATCAAAGGCTGTATATAGAACAATCTTCCCAGTCTGACACTGTTCCCCCTTGGGTGTAATCTAGACATTTATTGGTCTCCTGGTGCTTGAGTTCTACACTTCCCAGTAAAACTTTAACATCTGGAGAGTAACCAACATTATTACACCCAAAGGGGAATAGAGATATGGTTTTAAAACCTTTAGTTTAAAACTATATAAACTTCAGGTAGACCAGTCAATGGCATAAAAAGTTGGCTTCTGAGAAGAAGGCTATATTTCATACATATTAAATATGAATGTGCACAAAAATGCAGGCGTGCTCAGCGTTCAAAGGCAGCTTGAAACATTTGGTGATCAAGAATCTGTCCTTATTGCTTTTCCTATTTTGAACACAGAATTTGTTTCATCCTGCATTTGATTGAAATGACTGTGAATTTTTCAATGAATATTTTGGATGCTATATTGAGTTCAAAGAGGGTAGCATAACAATATTGGACCACTTGTGGAGAAACAGTCCAGCAACATTTGGTGAGGGAGCTTTCCAAAGAATCTCTAGTTAACTGAAAGGATTTCAAAGCTTTCCAGTCACCCAGAAAATTTAAGGACAAAATGTGCTCAGTGAACATTTTGGCTGTGCAGACATATGGATTCTCTTGTACCACAAAATGGTGTGAAGCAGCAGAGTTTCATCAAAACACAATAAAATCACATGTAGTTAAGCTGAATCTGCACTGTATACATATCAGTGAACCTATTTTTTCAACATAGGATTAATATTATATGCAGTAATACTTTTTTAAAATAAAATTATTGCTTTAGGATGACTTTATTTGGTACAGAATCTTTTATTCTCTTTAGGAAATGTTAACAAAAAGAATAAGACCCGTGTCTAAGATTTTCTCACCGGGTTGTTATTGTGGGAAAGATATGTTTGTTGCATTATTTGTAAAAATAATAAGGTTGATGTGGAAGGAAGGAAGGAAGGAAGGAAGGAAGAAAGGAAGGAAGGAAGGAAGGAAGGAAGGAAGGAAGGAAGGAAGGAAGGAAGGAAGGAAGGAAGGAAGGAAGGAAGGAATATGGTTAAAGATTCTTCATTTCATATCAACTGACTCTGAAGTGAGTTGACCTTGGTTAAAATAACTAGATTTATAACTCCTTTTTTAAAAATTAAAATAGTGAAATATGAACAACTACAATAGCAACAAGAATGAAATAGGGTACATTAATATAATGAAAAAAACATTCCTAAATACATTATAATGATTAAAATAAGCTAAACAGTAAGAAATGAGGAAAGAATGCATAAAAATCAATATATTATCCATTTGGTATCAATATGGGATTAATTAAATCCTTAAAGTTTTAATTAAATGTAGCTCTTATAGAAACATTGCTTCATCTTCTCATTTTTAAATGTAAATATTTTTTTTTAAAAAAAATATGCTTATATCCTACATCTCTTTAATGCTAGAAGTGCCTTTCATTTACATAAAATTATCCTCTTTGCTGAGCCCAGGGTCAGTAAAACCAAAGCTCATCATGAAATGACACATTCCATATTTCAAGAATATAATTGAGCATCAGATTTCTATCATTAACTATTACTGTTCTCTCCAAATTTTATGAACACATAATTGGAACTCAAAATGGAGCTATGACCAGACCAAAACAAATCTTACAAATTAAAGAGGCCTCAAATTTATGACAATGCTAGCACAAAATATTTTATGTCCGACCATTCTTATATAGCCCTTAAAAAGGTCCAATAGAGAGAAATAATATTTCTGGATGAATAAACTTGTTTTTTTCAATTATAAGGAACATCGTTCATATTTATTAACGCTTAAAGCCATTATCTGTTATTGAATATTCCAATTTGAAAACACATATAAAATCAATATGTTTTTGACAGTGTCCCTCAAGTACATTTGCTTCCTGGATATCATTAAGAGGATACAAAAATTAAGCTGGTTGATAGGACCTGAAAGTATTGATATTGGTCACAATAAAAAAAAATGTTAAAGAATGTATATTCTGGAATAAAATTCCAGATCACAAAAAGAAAAGAAAACCAACATTAACTAAATACTATTCTTCTACAAGAATATCCTATAAATGTATTAATCTGCAATTTCCAGAGTTCTACTCCAGCATAATAGGTGACTTCTGAAATACTGAAATTCTGGGGAATTCTGAAAGTTTAAGGTCAGATGCCCAATAACCCAGGAAAAATCAAGATAACACATACTAAGCTAAAATGTAGTATATAACATGTGGCTAGGTAACCCATAAAGTTACTGAATCTCAGTTCAGTACACATACTAAGTCACAATTAATGGGCAATAATTGTTCGATAAAAGCTAACTTGCTGTTTTTCAGAAGAAGGACATTTCAATCCCTTCATTTTCATGTGGAAATGAGACTTGAACTTTCTCTATTTTTTTTTAAAGGTAAAGCTTTGGTGAAATAATCCAGACTGGACTGGATTCTGTTGATCAGAAAGTCTATTTTTAACATCTAAATGTCTTCAACCAATTTAATTTTAGTTAATAGTCTAAATAGTTCTCAATCAATTATTAAGCTTTCCCCCTTCAATTTTCAACTAAGTCTATAGTTAAAAATAAACAAACAGTTAAAAAAAAGAAATATCAATTTGTCTTGTGCTAGCCCATAATATTGAGGTTATCCAATATGGTCAAGTGAGAAAATCAATACATTTAACTCAGCAGAACAACATATGAATTCTAATGAATTCTACATAATAGTTCAGCAACATTTCTTGCAGCTAATAAAATTATATCAGAATCTCAAGCAAAAGTGATGGCTGCATTCTTAGTAATAAACTCTTCTATATCTCTTCATGTTCTTTCTTTATGTGTGTTCATGATTGTCTCCTAATGTCAGCAACATTTGTAAAATGTACTTATTTTAAGGTAGACAGACAGTATGATGGACCCTTGCAGGGACTGGATCTCAATTCTTGTCCAGCAGTGACCTCTTCTCTTAAAAGTTTCTCTTCTCTTGTTTATGCTATGATTTATTAACTTGTTCATGTTGCTGGAACTATGGGATATAGGAATTTGGATAGAATGCATGGAAGATTGCCTGTGAATTGGATCAAAAGCCAGCCAAGAACTTTGTGAGAACTGAAATAGTCTTCAGTAATATTAAAAAGTGGGCTATTGTTTCTGGGAAAAAAAGATAAAATGCAGCATAGATGAATATAGCCTCTAATGAAGAATGATGATCTAAAACATTGGTTCATTATAGAATTTCCATAGAAGATATAAGAAATGCAGCAAGCTGGACATGAGTCAAAAATAGAATACTGTAATTCAGAGCATTGTGTTACTAGGTAGCTAGAGATACAGTTTCAAGGTATTCAGAGTAATTCTAACCTATGTATAAAGACTTCATGTGCAGAATGATATTGAATTCTGAAAACAGAAAAAGAAGTTGCAAACAAGAGAAAGTGACAAAGAAAATAAGAAAAAAAATCATTTCCATTTGGAAAGGAATGCTATGGTGTCCTATTTCTTTTTAAGTCTGTATGAGCAACAGTTACTCCTTCCAAGAGTCTACATTTCATGAAATAAATAAAAATCTGATTGCACTGTCACTCTTTCCAGCAAGCGTAGTGTCTGCCTGTCTCATGACATATTGATTTTGAAATTATGCAGGATGGTGTTTCTTTCTTTCTTTGCTGAAGTCACACCACAGGCCCTGATAATGGATCTAATTTCAAGTTATCAGCTGGCTTTCTCCTTCCAGCCAGTTTCTGAAACTCAATTCGCAGTTCCTAAGATTAAACTATCTGATGCTGGTAGCAGCACTTTTTCATTTTCTATGTTATGGATCCATTTCCTTCGAAGCTTGACACTGCATTTCAGACTGAAGACTTCATTTGGTCCCCATTTTTTAAGGGTCTTCAAAACTTTAGTCCCTATAAGATGGGCTTTTGCTAAGAAGGCTGTAAAGAGCATTCTACAGTCTTTACTAAAGATTCAGTGGAAGGAAATTGCACAAGGAGAAATAGTTATTGTCCACATAAATATCGTGACAACAGGCTACCAATCATTGTGAATTGATTATTTCCTCAAATTTAAAGGTTCAAGTGTCAAATAATACAAATGCCTTTGTCTTGAAGCTTTGATAGCTGTTGCTTGACAAAGGACAAATAATCTGGATTGGATGCAAAAAATAATCAGAAGATAAAGAAATTTCCTGTGTTCTGTTTTTCTTTAAAAACAAAGCAAAACAAAAAAATGCTTATATATTTTAGATTTAAAATGTAGAGAATTGTGTTTAGAAGCTACAGAGTAGACCCCAGAGTCACTGTGTGGGAAACAGATTTTGAAAAGCTACATTTTGTTATTGAAATGACAAACTTTAAAATATTTCTGCTACTGAATTAGCTAAAAGAATGGAATATGGTTCCAAAAAATATGGTATAAACAGTTTGTAAGTTATCTAATCACCGTTGAAGAATGCTCTTCAAATACTTAAATCGACTGCATGTCAATGTTGAAGGGAAAATCATCAGGTCCAGTTCCAAACCATGAGTGAACAAAATGGAGGCTGAGATGCAGGAAATAAAATGGAGGCTGCTTAGGACAGAAGGTTGTTGTTTATTTAGTTGCCAGAAGCTTCAGTGACACAGCATGTTTCTGGGGTGGCTGACAAAATGAAGCTGGGAGTGGTGGGTTTTTATACCTTCTTGGGCTTTGTATTTGAGGTTGTTCCTGTTCCTGTGCAATGTATTTTGACCTGAGCTTGAGTGTGCCCTTTTGGTATTCTAATGTTGGTGGGTTAATCCTATTATGTCCTAAAGGTCAAGTTCCTGTCCTTGGAATCTTTGTTTTCTTAATCCCCTCAGCTCCAGCTTTCCTGCCCCAGTTTCCCTGAATGAATTACCAAATTTGCATTTCTAAAAGCTGGTTTTTGCCTAAGATTTTTCTCCATTATTCCTTTGGGGAAATATAATATTCTGCTTTTTTTTAATATCCCCAAAATATTTCCTTCTCTAGGAGGGTGGGTGGGAACTGTCTTCCAACATCAATATGGCAAAACTGTCAAGTACAACCTTGTTATCAAATGTTTGCCATTTTGGACTCTGACTGACTCCTAGTACATTTCATTTATCAGTACTGAAAATGATTCATTGTTTCAGTTGAAATATATATTACAAGTGCATATCAATTGTCAAATAATGTTCACTACTGCACTATGACTATTGCATACTAATGATTATTGCATACATCAGCTGTCAATGACTGCTACATATCAAAGGTACTGTATATTGGTAACTACTGCATTCTCACAAACAGACTTTGTAAAAAAAAAAAAAAGAAATGTTAAAACATAATTAACTATGAAGTACAGACTGTCAGTTTGACCACATCAAAACTCAGAGTTGAATTCGGCAGCCAATTCATCATTTTGTTATCAAGGCCAATACATCACAAGTGTCTATTGGTATTTCTTTAAGATAGGTTAACATTAAGATAACATTGTGATTATATATATAATAATAATGTAAGTAACCCTTTAGCACAAATAATATTTCTACAAGGAATGTCCTACACAGTATTGTTTTTTTTAATATAAACTAATTTAAATGTCTCACATAACCATATATCTTTAGACAATATAATAATAATAATAATAATAATAATAATAATAATAATAATAATAATAATAATAATAATAATAATAATAATAATAATAATAATAATAATAATAATAGTTGGAAGGGACCTTTGATCTAGTTTATTAAAGTACTTATTGAAGTACTTATTTTAGTCACCATGATGTAAAAAAGATGTTGAGACTCTAGAAAGAGTACAGAGAAGAGCAACAAAGATGATTAGGGGACTGGAGGCTAAAACATATAAGGAACGGTTGCTGGAATTGGGGATGTCTAGTTTAACAAAGAGAAGGACGAGGGGGAACATGATAGCAGTGTTCCAATATCTCAGGGGCTGCCACAAAGAAGAGGGAGTCAAGCTATTCTCCAAAGCGCCTGAAGGCAGGACAAGAAGCAATGGATGGAAACTAATCAAGGAGAGAAGCAACCTAGAACTAAGGAGAAACTTCTTGACAGTTAGAACAATTAACCAGTGGAACAACCTGCCTCCAAAAGCTGTGAATGCGCCAACACTGGAAGTTTTAAAGAAGAAACTGGACAGTCATTTGTCCGAAATGGTATAGGGTTTCCTGCCTGAGCAGGGGGTTGGACTAGATGACGTCCAAGGTCCCTTCCATCATTATCATCATCATCATCATCATCATCATCATCATCATCATCATCATCATCATCATCATCATTATGTAATTTCCTCTTTTTCAACAGGGAACGCAAAGCAGAATTCACTAAAACCAAACAAGCACAAAAAGGTTCTTACTTGAAATGCATTAAGATGAAATTAATATTCAGTTCTTTTCTGCATTTTGTCACCCTGCCTCCTTTCTAGCTATAATCTCTAACTATTTGTAGATTATTATTAGATTATTATAAATTATTACTTTATTCACCTTTTTTATATTTAAATTACATTACAAAAAATTAAGCATTTTATTAATTCTTCACAGGATAATCTAGATAACACAATCATATTTTGTTTGAAACTTCTGAACTCCTGCCAATATTTCAAGGTTCTTTTGGCAATTATTTGTTGAATATTGATTCTGAACAGGCATTTTTCTGGAGGAGTGATCAGAGTTTGCATTCTTCCATGCTGGAATGTAACACTCTGTTGACAAAGGCTAAAGGTTCATGAGGCATGCATTCTTAAAACAGATTCTCTTCATAACATCAACCAACCTTCAGAGTATTAATTGTTATGAAGGATAGATGAGATGGACCTGAAATTAATTCATTAAATGCACTTTTACAGTCCCTCCTTACCATTACTGTTTCTAGAAAGGAAAGATTTTGACTTTAAACCAATGATGGTTTATTTGTAGGACTAATATGGATTTAAAGCAATGTTTCTCAACTTTGACAACGTTATGAGGTGTGTACTTCAACTCCCAGAATTCCCCAGCCAGACATGCTGGCTAGGGAATTCTGGGAGTTGAAGTCCACACATCTTAAAGTTGCCAAGGTTGAGAAACACTGATTTAAAGGAAAATAAAAAGATGTCTGAATCCCAAGAGTCTACTTTCAGAATGAAATACATGCAAGGGGGAAAGGGTAAAGAAATGGAGCAGTAGCTGCAATAAATTTTTAGTTGTTCTGTTCATTTTTCTTGATAAAGTAAAGGTTTTCCTGTCCAATTGTGCCTGCTGCTCATGTCCGTTTCTTCGTCAAGGGAGCCAACATTGTCCGAAGACATTTCTGTGGTCATGTAGCCAGCATAATTATACACCAAAGGCGCCTGGTACTGAAGTGGTACCTATTTATCTACTCACATTTACATGCTTTCAAACTGCTAGGTGGGCAAGAGCTGGGGCAAGTAACATGAGCACACCCCGTTGCATGGAGCTTGGATTTCAAATCCATTCTCCAACTGACAAGTTCAGCATCTTTAACCACTGAGCCATCGCGTCCCCTCATTTTTCTTGAAGCAGCTTTCAAATCCTGAAACTAACTGGTGCTTTTAATATTAATCTAAGGTTCTCTTTTATTCCAGGCCAGTATAGATATCTGAGCCTTCTGTTCATTTTCAAAAGGTGCCTTACATCACTTTGAAACCGTTAGTAGTTGCATTTTGCTTTTATTGTTGCTATCCATTGTCAATTGTGGTAGATGCCATAGCAGTTTTATTCTCCCAAGAAAGAGAGATCAATGAAACTGACATATATATTTACCCGATATGTCAATTTTGCAGCAGATACTTTCACTACTCTCATCCTATCCTACTAAATAGTATATGGTGTTTTTTTGTTTTTGTTTTTTAAAAAATCACTAACAGAGGGAACAGGGGGTACCATGAGAAGTTCAGCACAATAACTTGGCAGGTAGTTTAAGAGAGGTCCTTAACATATTTTGTTCTAAGTCAAGAGTTTGCACTGCCCCAAAACAACCTGACATATATTAGAAGGGCAGGGCCATACTTGTACTGGGACTTCAAAATGAAACAAAAACTAAAAGGCAGGCTTAGTGGAATAAACAGCTACTGTCTGTCTATTTGTCTATCTACTGAGAAGCTATAACAAGCACAATTTTCCAAAAGAGAGAAATAATCAAAGGGAAAAGTAGCAAAAACACAGAAAATGTTCTGCAGTGTTGCTTGTCCCAGATTCTCATAGAAGGAGTAGAATTTTGATTCAGCTCTTTCTTGTCCAATCAAGAACAGAACCAGAACTGGAATGGTGGCTCGATTCAAGAGACAAAGGAAATACAGCTGCCTTGTGAAAGAAGACAAAATACATTCCTAGTAGTTGCTTTTGGACAAAACTCAGCAGCACTTTTTCGTGCGGCTGCTGATAAAAACAGGATCGCCAACATGATCGCCAACATCCAATAATAGATATGGCACAAGAAGAAGAAGTAGTAGCTGCTCTCACATTACTATAAGACACCAAAATAACTGGATGCAAATCAGAGCCACTGACACGTGGAATGTGCTATTAGAGGCCTGAATCAAGGATATGATAGGTCCATAAAAGAAATTCAAGAGCCTGAGTGCTCAAATGATGGTTATATGTAAAGGGAATGTAAAGTTTTGCAGGCAAATGACTGATTGGGTTTCCAGAGTTCAAATGGCATAAATAAAATCTCATCAACACTATCAAAAATGGATTTAGCTAAAACATGACAAATTGATAACAAGGGTTTCACACTGAGGGTTGGAGAGGAAAACACTGAAAAAATATGGGATATAAACCCAATAAACTAATAAAGAATGCTGTGGAAGGAGAAGGGGCTGATGTTGAAATGATATAGGATTACAGGGCCTATTAAATCACTTAATAAAATGCCAGAAAGAACACTGACTCATAAAGATTGTAAGCTTCATTGTTCACATAAAAATGTTCAGAACACGTGAAATAAACCTGAGCTATACTGTTACTGAAGATAAGCTTCAGTGTTAGAATAGGAAAGTAAATTGACAATAGTTAAAAGGAAGACCTTGTGTTTGGCTCTTGTGACTGGAATATGGGGTTATATGTAAAACACAAATTGTTCCAAAGAAGCAAGAAACAAAAAAGGAGGATGAATTACACTGAATGTTAAATGCGATCAAATGAAGGAGCCTTGTGATATTATATACTTCAGCTGAGTTGTCATAACAGCAGGGGAAAAAAATAAGAACAATAATGTTATTATAGTTTGCTTGTTCCCAAGCCCAGTAGGATTGGTTCACGGGTTCTTTTGGATACAGAAGCAAAAATACAACTTAAAGTCTTATCCCAACCCAGCATAATATGAGACAGCAATCAAAGCATACTGAAGAATATTCAAGCAGCAATCAATGAACATTCAAGAACATAATAAGACAAGGAAAGAAAGAACTGATGTCCATTCTGCCATTCAGGAATTCCCAAAAAGATAACAGGAGTAAGATCTCTTTAAATATATAGCACCCTCTTGGTCAAGTCTTCTTTGACGTTCCATCCGATGAGAATTTTAACAAGTTTACATAAATACGACTTGTTTTTAATGGTCTTATTTCATAGGAGTTTGCCAAAGACAAGTCAATCTTATTTTGTGCTTGGAATGCTTTGCCTGTTTTTGCCAAGAATGAGACCAACAAGGTTATGGAATTCTGGGTTGTGATGGTGATAGTGGTAAGACCATCTGAAAGCTAAGGAATATCTGCTTCTCATGGTTTTTTGGATTGAAAATGGGAAAGATCATTCTACTCTACCCAGGTGTCCAGCAAGGATAAGGCAGAGCAAAGTATAACTCAAGTATAAATAATTACTATGCCAGAAATTAATTTAAATTAAACAAAATTAATTAACATTAATTTCTGTACCATCACAGCTATGGTAAGTAGGAATTTACTAAATGAGAAACAATGGAAAAAGAACCTCAATATGAATAGGAGGATCTAAAAGCATAATTTCAGAAATTTAAATTGAAGAGGAAAAAATGATGGGAAGCATATGAAAAAAAATGTGGTTGAATGAAAAACTTAGTGAAGATCCAAGAGAAACAGGCATGCAGAAGGTGGAAAGAAGGACAAGTCACCAAGAAGAAGGCCATACAGGTTATCCAGGATTAGAGAGCTATTTTCAGGGAAGCCAAATCTTGGAATACGTTTTCTTTAGTGACAAACCAAAGAGGATTCCTGCTGATATTTTTCTTCAAATAAAAGGAGAAAGAATAAGTAAATCAGCTGGTCAGTCAAAATGCTGACAAGTAATAAAGGAAAAGGAGGATTACTCAATGTCCCATTTTAGCTTCAGTCTTCTTCAGTAAGAGTGTATATATTCACATGTTCAAGCTGTTGTGAAAAAAGGATGAAGGGGCAAGATCAAAGCTTAAGAGAATCATTGTCAAGGAATACCTACTTATCTAATGTTTTAATGAAGTCTGATGAATTGTATATGAAGGCACCAAAGAAACGTGGTTATCTTCAGGAAATTTGAAGGAACAGCAATCAGCCAGGAGATTGGTGAAGGACAAATGTTGTCCACATCCTTTTTAAAAAGGATACTCCAGTGATCTACAGATTTATCAGTCAGTCCTTACTCCTAGAAAGATTCTAGAACAGATAATAAATAGATTATATGTAAGCAGGTTGAAAAAGGAGAGGTTTTTTTTTATTAGAAATCCACATGGATTAGTAAAAACAAATCTTATTAGTCAATCCTCCGTCCCATCCTTTTTGAGTTTGATCTCTGCATACTAATTAACTATGTACTAGATGGCTTGACAATTAAATAAATACATGGCTGGATCAAAAATCTTACTGATGAGTTCTCATTAATTGTACTTCATTAAACTGGTGCTTAATAGCATGTGAGTGCCACAAGACCCAGTCCTCTATCCTATGCTTTTTAAGACTTTTCTTAATGACATAATGAGTAGGTAGCTATCAGATCTGCAAATGATACAAAAGTCAAATCAAAATACCTCAAAAGATAACATTTATCTTGATCCAAATAACTTCATTGGGCTGAAAATAACAGAATAACACTTATTAAAGAAATGCAAAGTTCCTCGCATGGCTCAAAAATCCAGTGTGGATTGATAAAATGCAGGATATCCATCTTTTTTTATTCAAATTTTTATTGATTTTCAAATAAACAAATTACAAATATGGTATACATTAATAAACAAGAAAAAAAATCCCATATTAAATATCTATTCCGAGATGTTCAGCAGCCCCTCCCCGCCTGTGTCCACCCTCTCTTTCACCCTTCCTGCCTACTTCCCTCCTCTCTCTTCTCCTCCTACCTACACCTCCCTCCTCCTTCCTCCTCTCAACTACCCTACACATCCCACCTCCTTCCTTTCCTCATCCTTCGGATGCAGTTTGGGGGCACCAGCCGAGCATCTCATCTTCTTCAAATACATTATTTCACTATAACATTTTAATATACCAAAATTTACATTTACATCTTTGATTCCCCCCCCTTGGACTTCCCAGAACCGAATACAGGGTTATGCACATGTCATAGGATATCCATCTTGATAATATTTGTGAGTCTTGAAATGTTGTCTGACTGTTTGACTATAATACAGAAATGTGGGATGCATATTTAAATTGCATAACTGAAGTATATTTCCAAATAATTGAAGTAATAATTCTACTTTATTCTTCCCAATATTGAATATAATTAACTTGATTGACTTTTTCTGAAGATATTCCTTCCTTCCTTCCTTCCTTCCTTCCTTCCTTCATCCATTCATTCATTCATTCATTCATTCATTCATTCATTCATTCATTCATTCATTCAACAAATTTAAATGGTCACCCAATTCACACACATGTGGTCCCGGGAAGCTTACAACATTAAAATTCCAGTTTCTCTGAATACTTCATAAGGACGATTGCCAGGAGTTTTAGTTTTATATCTGTATAATAACAGTGATAACAATTAGTCTGAGAAGTAAAGGGCTTTCCTTTACTAACCATATTTAAGTAGACTAACAAAACTGGGGGGGGGGGGAATGGGATCAATGATTTTTTTTAAAAAATTAAACTAGTCCATTAAATAGTGGATTGGACATGAAAGCTGAAAGAGACACTTCTTACTCTGTAATTCTGTTCCTTGAATGTGTAAAAACAACCATGCAAAAAATCATAGTAGAGATTCACATTGTAATGTTTATCCATTTGTTTTAAAATTGTCAGTTAGCCATGAATTTTTCATACAAAACATTAACTCATGGATGATATAACTTTTACATAAAGATCCAATTATTTATTCATGCTCCCATCATTCTGCTTTGACAACTTTCAGGCAGACACCCTAGAAGTGTTGGCAACACTTCACAACTACACAAAATACATGGGAAATGGCAGGAAACTATTTTTTCTGTAGTACTGTGGAGATGAGAACATAATCTTTTCCACACATCTTAATGCAGCAATTCTTGTGCCTCTCTGCTTTTGTTTTACAAAAAGTGTAAGGATTTGGTTACATGAAGTCAGGCAAACAATAAGTATGTAGCAAAGATGTATCCAGTTCTTTCTCTACTACCACATCCAAAAGCATTCCAGTTGACAAGATATACTGTATGAAATGGCCTCCAAAAGCATTTTAAAATGTATCAGAGAAGATCACAATTTCTCATAATATACCTAATCATCTTTTATTGTGTCTTCTATATATTTTATAGCAAGACTTCATCCCTCCGCAATCTCCAATGGATTGTAAAAGTGAAGCTGAAGAAGTATACTCAGTTTTCAGGCATTTACTATTATGAAGTCCTCTTCCAAACTGTGTAAAAGTTTAAAGTAGGCTTGTGTCTTTCTGTCTTTCTATCTCAACTGATGTTCAAACTTACATCTTAATAGTACAGTATTGTTTTAAGGTGACTTTTTTTTAGATGTTAGAAGCCCACATTGGATCTTATATAATGTATTATCAGAGGTGGCCTCTGGAGTGCTAGATGCCTGTAGCTATCTCTGGTGTAACTCATGTTCAGAGACATCAATCACTTTGGTCCTGAGGCTGTATATGTACCCTGCAAATTTACTGCCTCCTCTAATTTATTTCTGAAAACTATTCATACCCAAAATAATAATTGTCTTCATGTTATTAACATTGTTATAAAAAAGGGAGAAAAAAGAATATTTCAGCATATTAATTCAGTGCTGAAAATTATTGGAGATGGACATACTAATTACTACTTGAGTGCTTTCAATCAATGCCCAAACTCAAACCACCTTGCAGAAGGATCCAAGATCTTACATCTTGTTATGATCCAGAACTGCACTTTCTGAGTTTTGATATAATAACTATCTTTTCCAACTTCCAGCTTTTATGATGCAGATATTGTCATCCGTGTTGTCTTTCAGAGCTTCAAATTCTTGTAAAAATGTATTTGGAATAGATAATGAATTGTCAAGTGTAACTCAGCAACATTGGTTATTGTAAGTAGGTGTTGATCTTTTTTCATTATCAGAAAGATTTTACTAAGATCATTTCCATCATTGTCAATAAGCAGAGATTCCATTTGGTTCTATGTAGTTGATATGAGCCACGTTGCAACTATACTAACTTCATCGTTTAATGGGAAAATGAACACTGAGAATTGGTTTGATTTACTGATGAAGCTGGCAATCAGAATTCAAATCTTTGCTAAAATTTTGAAAACTTCATGGAAAGATAAAAGTTGTTTTTTTTTTTAATCAAGTTTCTCAAAATCAGAATTTATACATTTGGGGAAAAATTGCACTGGTCTGTCAACTTCTCTATAGATTGTTAAACAATTGTGAAGCTGTTTTCTGATCTTTTACTCATTCATCCCATTTTTGCCCTAAAAGACACAAGGGGGACTATCTCAGAAATATTGTGGTAAAACTCTTGAAGATGTCTAACTGAAGTTTAGATGGGTTCATATATCCTAAATAATTTAATAGTTTTGCCATTCAGTTCTACATAAAAATACAGCAGTGTCAAGCATTTTGAAATTTCCCATTATAGGTTATTGACAAAACATTTTTCAACCTTTATCTTGAATTTTAAAATGGCTTGAAGTAAATATGGTTTCCTCAAATCATAGATATAAATCAATTCATGCCTCCTTTGAATCTCAGTTCGCTAATACAAACTGAATGAGGATTAATTTGACAGATACGATTTGATAGAACCAATTCCATAGTCAATCTCAGATAAATCTGTTCACAGCACTATTGTGTAACAGAATAACAGAGTTGGAAGGGGCACTGGAGATCTTCTAGTCCAACCCCTGCTCAAGCAGGAGACCCTATATCATTTCAGACAAATGGCTGTCCAATCTCTTCTAAAAACTGGAGGTTTTTAAGAAGCACTCACAACTTTGAAGACAAGCTGTTTCACTGACTAATTGTTCTCACTGTCAGAAATTTCTGCTTAGTTCTAGATTAGTCCTCTCCTTGACTAATTTTGTCCACTGCTTCTGGTGTTCTTCTTTGTGGCAGCCCCCCCAAATGTTGAAACAATATTAATGTTTAATGGCTTAGTGTTTTAATAGCTGCCCAACTATCTTCTTAGAATGCACCACTAGTCTAAACCTAATGAAAAACTGCTTCGTAATGAAGCAAGTATTGTGAAAAGCTATTTGCACAGCAGTTCCATTGAACTTCAATAGCCCTAATGAATTATTTAAAAGACACCATCCTTTTGTTTGGCTAAGGGCTAAACCACTCATACACAAATAAACATGTGCACATACCTACCTTACCAATTTTTCAATCTGCCTTGGAGAGAGACCATTCTTTGCAAGCTTCTAGCTGAAGGTAATGCTACATATATACATGTCATTCAAACACTTGCCATCTTTCTTTTGCTAAACAAGACAGATGCATTTGCCTGCTTTCCTTTGAAAACCAGATAAATGATTTGTCTCCTTTCTTTTTCTTTCCCCTGTATTGGCAGACTCATCTGTTTCTCGATGCTATCTATTCACTGAGAAAATGACATTTGAGACCAAACTGAGTCATTTTACTGTTGGCAATGAAGTTAAGCCAGCAATCATTCTTTGTCCTTTCTCAATGTGGCCTTCTAAGCTTAGCATGAATAATGAAGAAACATGAGCTTGCTTTGATATACACACGCACAGTTGTTGAGTCTGGGAGGATGTGCATATATTCCATAAGAATTTATCTATCTCTTTCTGCTTCCTAGAGTCAGGAGCTTTATTTTAACATCTCATGATATTAAATAGGCAATAAACTCTCTATTCATTAAATTGTTGAAAGGTCACTTTTTCTTCTCTTTCAGGAGTAGAAGCATCTCTGCCTTTCTATCAAGAATAAATGGACATCCATTGTAAGGGGTTGCTATTTCTATTGTGAATTTACCGGCTACTAAGATCTATAGATGCTGTTTAAGAAGCCCAAGATTTCTAGTATATGTATGGTGATGTCATGATGCAATTCCATTCTTATATCCTTGAGTTCTGAATGCTGAATCCTGTAAGATTATATTGAAATTTACCATCAAAAGAGGACCCTATGATTCTGCCTGTGGTTTTAGAGCAATTGCATTTCTGAAGGAGAATATTTGTAGCTCAGGGTTAGAAATGAAGGGTCCTTGGTGCTCTCTGAGCTTGCTTGTTTTCTTACAGATGTTTCCTTACCCTAACTAGGTAACATCATCAGTGCTAGTAAGG
Organism: Protobothrops mucrosquamatus; assembly: GCF_001527695.2. NCBI lineage: Eukaryota > Metazoa > Chordata > Lepidosauria > Squamata > Viperidae > Protobothrops > Protobothrops mucrosquamatus. The sequence goes on from NW_015386389.1 coordinate 216,911, forward strand.
AGTGCTGTTTGCTGTCAAGTTATATTCTGGTGTCTTGCCTGTCTGTATGGGTGGGGGCAGTCTTAAGGATTCTTTGGTTGGGCTGTTTACTAATGGCTTTTTGGCAGTTTCTACTACTACTACTACTACTACTACTACTACTACTACTACTACTATTATTATTATTATTATTATTATTATTATTATTATTATTATTATTATTATTATTATTATTATTATTATTATTGATCATCGCACAGTCAGCCAGATGTTCAGGCTGGATTTGGCATTTTTGTCTACCTATCGAGTCCTTACCAAGGACCTGGGGTAGGCAGATGTGGATGTTTGATGGTATTACAGATATCATCGCAGGATGGAAGCAGTTCCTAGCAAGGCCGCCTTTTGCAATTGACTAATGGCGAATTTGTCAATGCCAATAGTGTTCAAGTGGTGCTCCAGTTGTTTTGGGATGGCACCCAAGGCGCCTATTACTATTGGTACTACCCTTGCTTGCTTTTGCCACAGTCTTTCTATTTCTATTTGTAGGTCTTTGTATTTTGTTATCTTCTACCCTTGCTTGCTTTTGCCACAGTCTTTCTATTTCTATTTGAAGGTCTTTGTATTTTGTTATCTTCTCCAGTTCTTTCTCGTCTATTCTGCTGTCTCCAGGCACTGCCACGTCCACTATCCAGACTTTTTTGTCTTTCTTATTGACAATTGTTAAGTCCGAGGTATTATGTTGCAGGTACTTGTCTGTTGTTGTTGTTGTTGTTGTTGTTGTTGTTGTTGTTATTATTATTATTATTATTATTATTATATTTAACATATAAAATATAAAATACAAAGAAAAAAATAGAAATAAGGGATTAAGGGAAGGAAAAGGAAAGGGGAAGAGAAGGTGTGAGGTACAAGGGAAAAGAAAAAAAAGGCGTTGACTTCCGACTCTTTTTAGTACAGTACAAAGTAAAAGCACTCAACTTTTTGTTTGTACACATGATTAGATAACTATCCATTGCTATAACAGCAAATCTATCTAATCGACAAAACCAAATTCAAAAATACATTTTTTATCACCAGCACAAAATCCAGAAACGGTATCCAAATGAAAAACATACTCAAGTATACTCTCACCACCACCACCCCTTTTAAAAAAGAAAAGAAAAGAAAAATGCTAAACTTTCTTTAAGTGCTTTTCTAAAAGCAAAACTTTCTAATACCTTTTTTTTTCTTTACATACACGCTTTGAATTTCAATACTGAATTTAGTTCCCACCCTCCAAACTATCCTTATAGAATAGTATTTTTTTCTTCCTTTTATAAACGTCCTTTTTAGAACACAGTTTTCTTTAAACTAGTACATCATTTTCTTTAGCTTTGTCTTAGCACAAGTTCTCTCAAATACATTTTCAAAAACATTTTACATACCAATAATAATAATAATAATAATAATAATAATAATAATAATAATAATAATAATAATAATAATAATAATAATAATAATAATAATAATAATAATAGTAAAGTTGGAAGGGACCTTGGAGGTCATCTAGTCCAACCCCCTGATCAGGCAGGAAACCCTATACCATTTCGGACAAATGGCTGCCCAGTCTCTTCTTAAAAACTTCCAGTGTTGGAGCATTCACCGCTTCTGGAGGCAGGTTGTTCCATTGGTTAATTGTTCTAACAGTCAGGAAGTTTCTCCTTAGTTCTAGGTTGCTTCTCTCCTTGATTAGTTTCCATCCGTTGCTTCTTGTCCTGCTTTCAGGCGCTTTGGAGAATAGCTTGACTTCCTCTTCTTTGTGGCAGCCCCTGAGATATTGGAATACTGCTATCATGTCCCCCCTCGTCCTTCTCTTTATTAAACTAGACATACCCAATTCCAGCAGCCGTTCCTTATATGCTTTAGCCTCCAGTCCCCTAATAATCTTTGTTGCTCTTCTCTGTACTCTTTCTAGAGTCTCATTTTCAAGTTTTTGATTAAAACTTTCTTTCGGCTACAAGTATCAAACAAAGAAAAGTCCACCCTAGATCCAATGCTCTTAATATGAGTACTCTCTTGTCTACCTGGTGGTTTCTTTTTAACATGGAATCCTCAGCCTTGTTAATGTCCTTAAAGAGAAAAAGGTCTTTGGCAGTTTCTTGATTGGGGTATTGCTTACTTGATTGTTGGTCTGAAGGTGGCCTTGGAGTTAACCTATGCTGATCTGGGTGCTGATTGCTGGTGGAGAAGTGCTGGAGTCTTTTGGGCTGGTTGATTATCTCTTTTGCATAGTTTATAGATGTTGTTAATGTCTATGTGTCTATTGATGACTGATTTGTCAGAGTGCCAGGCTTCTAGAAATTCCCTGGCATTTTTGGATTTGGTCTGGTTTAGGATTATGAGATTTTCCTAGACCAGGTCAAATAAGTCACTTTTTTTCAGTATGTCATTGTAAATTTGAATGGTTGAGGTTCAGTGCCATCTCTGGTTGGCTGTGAGGTTAATTTGGATCCTGAGGGGTGCATAGGCCGGTTGTAGGTCAATGTTTCTGTTGACAGAATTGCTTGTGGAGTGCCCAGCTTTGATGAACTCATGAGCATGGCAGGTAGTAGCGTGGCTGATGAGTTTTGTATTACTCCAATCGAATTGGTGGTGTTTGGTGTAAGTGTGGATAGAAACAAACCCACAAGCTTGGAGAATGAATCTTCAACCTCATCCTACACCTGAACTACAGATATTCACCACTAAAGTGGCATTTCATTTATTTATTTATTTGTTTGCCCATGTGCTTGTTTATTTTATTTAGGGGGCTCATAGAGGTAGTCCGTGACTTTGACCACAACTGAGCTCAAAATTTCTGTTGCAAAGAGAGACAGTTGTTAAGTCAGTTTTGCCCCATTTTACGACCTTGCTTGCCACAGTTGTTCAGGTGTTAAATTAGAAACATAGTTGTAAAGTAAATCCAGCTCCCCCTTTGACTTTGCTTGTCAGAAGATCGCCAGAGGGAATCACATAACCCCAGGACACTGCAACCGTGATAAATATGAGCCAGATACCAAGTGTCCAAATTTTGATCATTTGACCGTGGGGGTGCTGCAATGATCATAAGTGTGAAAAACAGTCATAAGTCACTTTTTTCAACACCATTGTAACTTTGGTCACTAAACGAAACTTTATAAGTTAAGGACTACCCGTATTCAAGTTAGAACAAGATAGGGTGATTCTAAATAAACAATAAATCCACAGCACTTTCTGAAGCATATATAACCCAAGTAAGTAAAAACTAATCCACCCTGTAAATATTTTTTTTCATATACATTTCTGATGTTAACGTTCAGATACATATTTCAAAAACTAATGGGCAAATCATTAAGGAGAATGATGGATAATAGCAGACTTCATTCATTACGGCAATGCGTTCTATCATTCAAACAAACAAGTTTTTGTGTTTCCTGCCAGTTTGATCCTGGAGGAATTTATGAAGAGTTTCTTTTAAATCCTTATAGGACCAGAGTTTGCTTGAACTGTCAATATGTGAAGGTCTTGCATCTAAGTGCTTGATGCTGTCACAATATTTGTTAAAGAATTATGATGATGATAGACACAAATGAAATCTCAGTTGTGGACTCAAATCTTCTAGACAGCTGTTTTTTAGAGGGGATATTTTCAGAGCTTGTGCATCTAAATTTGTCCGAAGTTTCCCAAAGATAGAAGATTGGCTTAGCATACCTTTTACTACAATGCAGGATGTAAAAAAGGCTCAAGCCAAAAGAAATAAAACAGATAAATTGGTCTTCTTTTTGGAAAGCAGCCAAATTCTTTCCCAGTTTTGCTAGCAATCAATGGCCCCATGAATTAGAAGGTATTTTTGCTTGCATTTAAATAAACCTTGTATGTCAGTGGTTCTCAACCTGTGGGTCGGGACCCCATTTGGGGTCGATCAACCATTTCATGGGGGTCGCCAAGCAAGGCTGTCCACCATTTTTTTTGTCTGCCATTTTTTTTGTCCGCCATTTTTTTCCCCTTTTCCGGCGGGTGCCTTACCTCCCTTGGGCTGGGCCAGCTGGTGGTCAGCCTGCTCCGTCTCTGCCACTTGCCAGCTACGCCTCGGCCGGCACAGGGGGCGGAACCACGCATGCGCAGCGCTCCCGGGCAGGGAAAGTCCTCGACTTACGACCAGTTGGGTAGTCCTCGACTTACGACCGGTTTAGTCCTCGACTTACAACCGGTTTAGTCCTCGACTTACGACCGGTTGGGGTCGCGGCATTAAAAAGGTTGAGAACCACTGTTGTATATCTATTCCTACCAAGATGGAACAGGCAGAGAGTTATAGGAAGTTTTGGCATATCTGTCTTTTCTCTTGGAACTTTATTCCTTAAGTTCCTCTGATATTTTAAAAACTAACTTAGTTTTTCTTAATGAAGTTAAATGAATCAAATTGGTTTTTGGTCTCTGCAGATTCTTCAAAATACTGATTTGGGAACACGTATGAAGCATCTCTTTTAAAATAATTCAGGGACCAGATCTTTTTCCAAGGTTATGGGTCTTCAGTAAAAGATGGTTGTGGGTTTCCCTTCCCAAACATGTGCATGAGTGGCCATTTTATTTCATGTTTATTCCCATGATCATTTCAGTTTTTTCCGTAGGTCATGGCATGCAGTTACTAGAAATGGCTTCATCTAGGAAGGTCTAGGGGGTATGGTCAAAAAAGTCAAGATGATAGGCATGAGAGTGAGATTGAAGTGCCATCTGTACTGTACAGTATGTGCATTTCATATAAATAAATAGAGATTTAATTGTAACAATGAAGGAGAAGCTGAAATATCTGCAAGAAAACAAGCAAGCTCAGAGAGCACAAAGGATCTCAGATTTGATTGTGCTAACAGGGTTGTCATGTTGACCTCTCTCTCTCTCTCTCTCTCTCTCTCTCTCTCTCTCTCTCTCTCTCACACACACACACACACACACACACACACACAAATTTACTATAAGGAAACTATAAGAGGCTAAAACATATAAGGAACTGTTGCTGGAATTGGGCATGTCTAGTTTAATGAAGAGAAGGACGAGGGGTGGCATGATAGCAGTGTTCCAATATCTCAGGGGCTGCCACAAAAAAGTGGAAATCAAGCCAGTGGTGGGATTCAGCCAGTTCATACCACTTCAGCAGAACCAGTAGCTAATTTTTTGTTGTCCGGGCCCAGAATGGACTTCCGGAAGCGGCATCCAAGAAGAGAACTGGTTGTTCACATATTTGAATCCCACCACTGAGTCAAGCTATTCTCCAAAGCACCTGAAGGCAGGACAAGAAGCAACAGATGGAAACTAACCAAGGAGAGAAGCAGCCTAGAACAGTTAGAACAATTAATCAGTGGAACAACCTGCCTCCAGAAGCTGTGAATGCTCCAACACAGGATGTTTTTTAAGAAAAGACTGGACAGCCATTTGTCTGAAATGGTATAGGGTTTCCTGCCTGAGCAGAGGGCTGGACTACATGACCTCCAAGGTTCCTTCCAACTTTATTATGGTTATTATTATTATTATTATTATTATTATTATTATTGTTGTTGTTGTTGCTGTTGTTGTTGTTGTTGTTGTTGTTATTAATCTTGAACTACACAGCTGAAGGAACCAACAAATTCAGACCCAGTTGACCTTTGAGAAGAAGGAGACACACAATGAAACCAAGTTGCCTTTTCCTTAGTATAAGATGTAATACATATTTCTAACCTTCTTAGAAATTTAGACTTTAGAAGCACTGGGTTAGCTCATAGTAAAGTATTCTTACCATGTTCTTATCAGATGCTAAATTCTAGCTGTAAGAATCTTGCTATAATTTTTACTTCTCAGCTAAGTCTTATGTGTCATTTCATATAGCCTATGACTTTGTAGGCTTTGGGCCTGCATTGCTATAAGAAGGAGGCCAATGATCACCATAACTGGACATGCCAATAAGAGATATTTCTTGCATTTGTCTCCAGATACTTTGATTGCATCTGTGGCATTTTTTACCACAGCAAACTATATTCCCTGGATGCTGCAGGCTTTATCTGTATGTCATTGATTCGCCTGCCAAAGGAAGCAAAAGTCTGCCGAAATGAAACAACCCTGTTTGTATACCTATACTTATTTTTTTTTTCAGATTAGGGAACAGAAATGGCAAAGCAATAATAAAAACCTTGTTTATGTGTTTTCTTTCTTTAGCTTCTGCAGATCTCTATTGATTCTTCAGTTGGCTTTCCTGACCTAGAGAGAATCTCCAAACAAGACAGCCAAAAATGAATGAATGAATAAATAAATAAATAAATAACAATAAATACTTACTATTGACAAGACCTATAACTGTGAAAAGTGTTATAAATTTGAAATGTGTTTCTTTTATGGAAAGTCCTTGTTGGTATAACAGATGGCCTTGTTCATAACCTCTCTCCCTATTGATCACAAAGATTGCCCTTGCTGAAATACTGCCAATATTTATGTCGAAGGAGGTTAAAAAAACAAACAAACTGCTACACTTGATTTTAAAGTGTTATTGTGAGTTTATCTTTCATTGTGTGCAGAATATTCCTGAGATGCATACTATCATTCTCCAATTTCAGTCTTTAAAGAGGGAAATATTATATTTTACTGTTATATTATATTAAACATTATGTGACATATTTACATTATATTAATATTCTGAACCCTGGAGGAAGTGAATTCCATTGTGCCTGTATGAAGCTTGTTGTGGCAAAGAATTTTAATAAATGAATAAACTCGTCTCTTCTGTATTTTCCAATCTAGAGTGCAAATTGAAATGTAATATTATTCTAAATTTTTCAATGCACACCTCAGCATGAAATATCCCATCAAATGTAATACATCTACTTACTTACTTATCAGAGGTGGATAGAAAATAACTTGTTCAAGAATCCTTAATCTGTTTCACAAACAGATAGCCGGGTTTGTTTTACTGGAGAAAGGCAAGGAAATTTCATTGTCTTTGTTCTAAAGAGGGGAACAAAGATTAATAGTGAATACAGTTGGAGGCTAAAGTTTAGACATCCTTGATCAAATTGTCTGTTTCCATAAATCCCTAAGCCAACAGAAGTGAACTCTTCTAGTTCAAAAATATTCTTTGGTTTTATTGTCTGCCTGGAACATCTGAGGTCTCCACACAGTTTTTCCAAAATATTTAAGTCAGGGTATTGTGATGAAAAATCCACACTCTTATCTTTCTTTATTATAGATAATTGTTCGGTGTTCTTATATGGAGGTAAATTTCATATCATATATCGTATATCGTGTATCGTGTATCGTGTATCGTGTATCGAGTATCGTATATCATATATCGTATATCATATCCACACTTTTTTCATGTCCCCTGACTGAGGGGACATCAAAATCAGGGATATTATGGTATTTTACAGAATCCATTCCTTCTTCCACCTACACCAGGGGTGTCAAACTGCTGGCCCACGGGGTGTACATTTCACAAAGAAACCGCGCCCACCCCATTGCTGCCAGATGATTATGAGGTCAAAAATAGGTTTTCTTCTGAATAATTCTCCCACATAAATCATTGTTCTCTAAGAAATATTGTTCTGTGGTATTTGGATAACTTCTTCAATGTCAGCTATTTTTTTTCCAGCAGTAATCTGCAGTGATGTGTTGGAACTGCTTTGAAATTTTGACTAGCTTTGACATAGATCTGTCAGAGATTTTTCATGGTACCTAAAATCTTTCTTGATTTCAACATTTCTGTGTTACTTCAATTTCTTAACAAAGTTTTTCACAGGTAAAATTGCTAACGGGAAGCATTTTTAATTCCTGTAGGAGTGACTTATCAGCATTTTTAAATGCTCCAAATGCTGCTTGAAGGAACATATGATGGTTAAGAGAAGACAAATCATAACAACCTAAGAAATTAGAAAATTCACAATATCTGTTAACTTGTAGAACTGTGGATATTGATAGTTTTTGAACATTAGGAACAATTGAATAGAATAGAATATTGACCAGTGATTAGACACACAAGGAATTTGTATCCAGTGCATAAGCTTTCAGTGTACATGAAAAACAACAAGCTAATAATAATAATCATCATAAAAACAAGTAACAATGAGCATAATAATAATGATACCAATAAGAGAAGGTAGTGGAATAGATGAGAAGGATAAAAATAATACAGCCAAACTACATGGGTAAATATCCTTATTTATTTATTTATTTATTTATTTATTAATTCAATTTATATCCCGCCCTTCTCCTTACCGGACTCAGGGCGGCTGACAGCCTTATAAAACCAATACTACAATAAATACCTAATTTAAAACCGAATTAAAAATAAATATTTGTTATGGCCTATATAATTAAAATTTCTCTTAAAAACCCCACTAAAATTCCCTAGGCCAATCCCGCTTGTTGGAAGAGCCATGTCTTTAGGGCGCAGTGGAAGAAGGGGAGATCCGGGATCACCCGGATCTCTGGGGGTAGTTCGTTCCAGAGGGTGGGGGCTCTCACCGAGAAGGCCCTCCCCCTGGAGGTCGCCAGCCGGCACTGTCTGGCTGACGGCACCCTGAGGAGGCCCACTCTGTGGGAGCGTACCGGCCGATGGGAGGTAATCTGCGGCAGAAGGCGGTCTCGGAGATATCCGGGTCCGATGCCATGGAGCGCTTTGAAGATGATGACCAGCACCTTGAAGC
>NW_015386389.1:225629-229956 GCF_001527695.2 Protobothrops mucrosquamatus
AGTCTGTTCCTCCCCATCCAGACCCTTACGGCCTCCAGGCAGCGGGCCATCACGTCAAGGGCATCGTTGGGGTGGCCTGGGGTGGAGATGTACAGCTGAGTATCATCAGCGTACTGATGGAAGTCCACCCCAAAGCCACGAATGATCTCTCCCAGCGGCTTCACATAAATATTGAACAAAAGGGGAGAGAGGACCGACCTTAGACATAAGATTGTACTATGGGATTTAGGTGTTCAGCAGAGTAATGGCATGAGGAAAAAAACTGATTCTGTTCTGCTTATGAACAATTGCACAGTAAAATAAATGAATAAATAAATGAATGAATAAATAAAAAATAGCATTCTGCAACAAGATACTATAAACTTTGTTCCAGCCAACTTCCATCTTCTCTTTCTCATCGCATCTCATCTCAACAAATTCCAACTGGAATTTCCATTGGGAACTTGACCTATTTTTGAATATATCCTCCTAAAGCAGGGGTGTCAAACTCACAATGTCATGTGACGTGTCGCAACGTATCACAACTTTTTTTCCATTGCCAGCAATGGGGTGGGTGCGATTTCACCATGACGCATCCGGCCTACGGGCTGGCAGTTTGACACCCCTGTCCTAAAGGATTTAATTGTTTTCGCAATTTACTTTCACTATTGTTTCTTTCACTTCTTTCTTTTTCTTTCATTCCATGTTCTCCTTTTTCATCAGGATCGATTCCTGATGCTATAAAAATAATAATAAAATAAAATAATAAAATAATTTGGGATGACATGATAAGCAGTGTTCCAATATTTGAGGGGCTGCCACAAAGAACAGAGTTTATTTTTTAAGCCAAGCTATCTTTTTGCCCACATTTCCCCTCAATTTATACTTTGAGGGAGAAAACTTTGACCTTAAAACATGACCTCCATCAATCAATTGATCTACCCATTCAACTGATTAAACCTTGCTGTCTTGGTAAAAATGAAGGCCCCTTTATTTGCAAAAACAAAGAAACAAAAACAAAAAAACCTCACCAGTTGATTATTCAGGCAAGATGTTAAGCCAGTAATTAGTGTGCAGATGCCAAAAGCCTTGCATGGAAAAATAAGCAACTGAAACAGATGTTTGGGACACCTGCACTGCTCAGACATCACTCATCTGAAAACAATACTGAATTTAGCAGACTCCAAAATCTCCTTCATGGAAATGAGGCAAACAGCTAGAACTGATATCTGGATGAGAAACAAATGTCCAGGTGAAAAAGTCAGGAACATGGAAAGTGAGATAAGCATCCAGGAGTCATCTCCTCCATAATGAAGTGAGAAATCTCAGAATAAATTATATACATATGTAAAAAAGATTTAGAAACAATGATAGAGCTAGGTTGTGATGTAGCAATATTTAGAAAAGCTGGAGGTAGCCAAAACATCTTTAAAACAGAACGAACCTCCTTCCAATCTTGTTTTAAAAAGTGATATATGAAAATGACCAAGAAACAGCTTAAGGAGACCTTCCAAGGAAGAGGACAACTGGGGGTGGGGGAAGGAATATTGTTAAAAGCAATTGTGAGCATCATCATCATTTTAGCCATTGTCTAAAGCAGGGGTGTCAAACTGCCGGCCCATGGTCCGGATGCGTCATGGCGAAACCGCGCCCACCCCATTGCCGGCAATGGAAAAAAAAGTCCCAATATGTCACGACACATCATGTGACGTTGTGAGTTTGACACTTGGTCTAAAGGATGCAGGATGAAGGCCTCTTCTGCATGTTTCCAACCAATATTGTCCTGAGCTTTTTTTTGCCAATTGGGCCCGCAATACTTGCTGATGTCATCAATCCATCTTGTTCTAGGTCCCTTTCGTGGATGCTTTTTGTCAAATGGGATCCATTCTATGACTGCCTTGGTCCACCTGCCATCAGTTCTTCTTGCTATGTGACCAGCCCATTTCCATTTCAATTCTTTTAGTCTCTTGATCATATTTTATTTTTGTTTGTTCTCTAATTCATGTGCAGGTCTTTCTATCTTGTCTTGTAATGCCATGCATGGATCTTTCCATGGCTTTTTGCACCACTCGTAACTTTTGTATTGATTGTGTTAGACATGTTAGAGCAAGTAGCAACCTTATTGGAAATACAATAGCTGAAGTCTGATCACCTAGGAGAAAAATAATAACCTCCTGCTTATAGGGGCAATTAAGATTTCTAACAATAAGTGTTACAATTTCTGTCCTTTGTTTATTCCATAGAGAACAGACATACTGTAGAACAGATTCATTCCTCTTTATCGGAACATATAACAAGTGTGATTTTTCATAGAGGATCTTGATGCATATATCAGTCATCATCACCCTTGTAAATAATTCACATATTGAGGTCAAGGTGAAAAGTGTCATCTGTGAAATGTTGTAAAACTATCTGAGAATGGAGCGGGGGAGGATTTTTTTTAGCCACAATACATGAGGAAAATCCTGCTTCTATCTGTTTGTTACTTCACTGAAGTAACTATGATTTCATCAAGGGTCAGAAAAGTAAAACCATAGGAAGCCAGATCAAAATTGATTTGTGTTGTTCAGGAAGGTTCAGGAAACCTACTTATAAGATGAAGTACTGTAGAGTACAATTATTTCCCCCAAGAATTTGCTTTGTATCTGAGGCAGATTGACGCTTAAAGTCATGACATGAAATCGAGTCAGATAGGGAAGTTAAAGATAGAACAAGGATTTTGGTTGGTAGCTTTTAATTATTTGGATTGGATAGTTTCTAACCAGGAGTATCCTTGTAAATACATAACTGGGTACTACATACAATTGAGTCCAGTATCTTAGCCTTGAAAAAATGGCTGCTAATACACAGTTTGTTTATTTAATTTTACAGAAATAATTATGTGTAGTTGTTACTATGTTGACATGCAGATTTAATAATTATAAAGGATGCTTCCTGGTTATTTAAAGAAATGGAAAAGTCTTTTGTTTGATCTAGTGAGTATATGTTCAAAAGCAAATGTCTATGTATCTAAATTCGGTGACTTGTTCAATAGGCTATTCTTAATCTTAAAGCTAATTGGGGATTTGAAAATATTAAACAATATGAAGACAATTACTCAATTAAGAGTAATTGATCTCAAGGCATTCCCTATGGTAATAGGAAGGTACACGAAGACCTCGACTTACAACCACAATTGAGCCCAAAATTTCTGTTGCTAAGTAAGACAGTTGTTAAATGAGTTTTGCTCCATTTTATGACCTTCCTTGTTAAGTCATGAGTTGTTAAGTTAACAAAATGGTTGTAAAATGAATCTGGCTTCCCCATTGATTTTGCTGGTCTGAAAATCACAAAAGATGATCACATAACCCTGGGACAATGGAACCAACATACATATGAGCCAATTGCCAAGCATCTGAAATTTTATCATGTGATCACGAAGATGCTACAATGGTCCTAAGTGTGAAAAATGGTCATAAGTCATTTTTTTAGTCTGTTGTAAATTCGGAGTTCACTAAATGAAAGGTTGTAAGTCAAGGATTTTCTGCAAGGCTTCAAGGCATCTGTGCAGGGTCACCTGAATTATAGAAAGAATAATCACATCATTGGCATAAAGAATGGGACTAGGTCAATGGGCAAGTGACAGAGAGAGAAATTCTGATTTAGCAAAGACTTCAACCATATTATTAGTCTATATAACAGTACTGGGATAAGAATGCAGACTTATTTTACACTTTTTCTGATAGTTTCAGTTTTAGATCTCTTTTACAATTTACATTAACATATGGTGACATTATTGATTTGTGAATTTAAGAAGGCAAGTATCAAAGTTACAGCTAATTCTCTCCAGTGTCTCTCACATTTTAGAGACTCAAAGCCATCTTTAGGTCTATAGATATTGACATCTTTCTCTCTCACACACACATTCTCTTCTCTCTTTCTTACTCTCTCTTATTCTCTCTCTCTCTCTCTTATTCTCTCTGTGTGTCTTTATTTTCTCTTATTCTCTCTGTCCCATTCTCTTATTCGCTGTCTCTCTTATTCTCTCTTATTATTCCTCTCACAATTATTCTCTCTTTCTCACACACATTCTGCCTCTTATTCTCTCTTATATTCTTTCATTCTCTCTCTTATTCATTTATTTTCTCTCTTATTTTCTCTTTCTCACACAGACACATTCTCTCTTATTCTCTCTCTCTTTTTCTTATTTTCTCTCTTATTTTTCCTCTCCTTTTTTCTATCTCTTTCTTTCTCACACACATACATTCTCTCTCCTATTCTCTCTTATTTTTTCTCATTCCCTCTCTTATTCTCTCTCCCTTATTCTCTGTTTCTCTGTTTCTCTCTCTCTCTCTCTCTCTCTCTCTCT
>NW_015386389.1:230163-232816 GCF_001527695.2 Protobothrops mucrosquamatus
TCTCTCTCTCTCTCTCTCTCTCTCTCTCTCTCTCTCTCTCTCTCTCTCTCTCTCTCTCTCTCTCTCTCTCTCTCTCTCTCTCTCTCTCTCTCTCTCTCTCTCTCTCTCTCTCTCTCTCTCTCTCTCTCTCTCTCTCTCTCTCTCTCTCTCTCTCTCTCTCTCTCTCTCTCTCTCTCTCTCTCTCTCTCTCTCTCTTATTCTCTGTTTTTTTCTCTCTCTCTTATTCTCTCTTTCTCACACACACATTCTCTCTCTTTCTCTCATTCTCTCTCTTTCAGGCACATTCTCTCTCTTCCTCTGTCTTGTTTGTGTGACAAAATAAAGCAAAATAATGAACGAATAAATGGAAGAATGTCTAAAAGTTTTTGCCTCCACTTTTTTTCAGAGGTGAGGCTTTAGAAGCTTTTTTATGATTTACTAAGAAAAGCATAGGTATAAAACCTCATTAGCTCACAGAGAACAGTTAATGCAAGTATTATCCATGGTGCAGGTGACAGAAAAAACTGTTTAACCTGTTTCTCTGTCTGCAACGTTTAATCTGATTATTATTATTTTTTCTCAACTGCTTTTCATTCAAGAGGGTTAATCTTTCAAAGCAGACAGATATATTTATTCCACTAAGCTTAAATTCAGGTTTCCAAGGAAGGTTTTCTGAACCACAATCAATGCTTACTAAATATATACAACTCTATAAATAATAAAATCAAGAACTATGTCACTTGAAATTGTGAAGAATTCTGAATGAATAATTAACAGAATTAACAGAGAAAGATGTTTCTCCATAGGACTGAAAACAATTTGACCTGGAGTTTCAATGAAAAAATGGTAGAGAAAGCTGAATTCTTGGTTCCCTGTACTGAAAAATGTTTTCCTAGAGATAAGCAATTTAAGAGCTAACATTATATATGCATATATGCATGCATGCATAAATGTACATGTTCATCTAAAATATATGTACCTCTAAATTATAGTACATATTTTTTTATTCCATTAAATATCCATTGAAACAAATGAACAAAATTTGTTGATTTGGTCTCCTAATTATCTTAAATAAAAGAAAGTGTGCAATTTTGTGTGATTCATGATATCTTGAAAGGATTTTCCACTTAATTTTAGAACTGAAAAATGGTATTTTCTATTGCAGATAGATAATATGCTGAAGTGGTTAACATGGTAGATTAATCTCAAGTATACCTTCAGCTGCTGAAAATCTTCTGGTAATTTTGAGCCCTCACTCTCTATCTCTTTAGACAAGCCTATCTCACAATATGGGGGGGAAAATGGAGGAGAAAGATCTACACAGTCTGTCTTGAGTTTCCCAAAGGAAAAGGAACATAAGACCTGACACTTTTTTCCTGTCTACAACACAACCCATGCAGCAGTTCCAAGAAGATTCCACCCCCATTTGCACTCTCCTACAGGTGACCCTGAGGGCACAGATAAACCCCCAGGTGGCCTCAAGAGCTTTCAGGGAGAGTGCTAATGACCAAAAAATTGCAAAGAAATATGATCCTTCCAACTGCTCCCCCCATCTTATCAGAACTAATTCTTCCATCGCCCCCACTATTCTGCCAGAATTAATGAAGCTTATTGGATGAGAAGCGAAGTGTCTTCAGTGAGGTTTAAAGTAAAAATGCTAAATTAGATATAAATGGTGGAGAAAAATAGTAGGCATGGCCCAGGCAGAGACAATGTCAGATGCTGTGATGGAAACCTGCAAAACATTTGAAGATCATTTGAGCAAATAAATATAAGAAAGGCATATAAACATCCAACCACGATAGCTGTATTTTGGATTTATGATAACAATACCATCAACTTGTTTTGCAACTCTCAGGGGCATCCCCCAAAAAGTTGTATCAATAAAAGAATATATACACCTCGGGGTTGAATTGAATTATGGAGTCCTTGGTGCTCTCTGAGCTTGATTGTTTTCTTGCAATGTTTTTATTACCTGGCTAGGTAACATCTTTAATGCAAGAAAGGAGTGGTGTTTGCTTTTTATATATATACAATAATTTGCCCTGTCACTATTGATTGGGATGTTGTTTCTTCCTTGGAAGTTACTTGATTAGGATGTTATTTACTAGTTGATTGTCTGAGTTGGTAATTTCTGGATTAGGGTATTATTTACTACTTGATTGTTTGCCAGATATTACTCCTTTTTAGCTTTTTTATTTTCACTTTTGTATGCTGTGTAAATATTGTTTATCTCTATGTGCTTGTTGATGGTTGATTTGTCTGAGTGACGAGTTTCTAGCAATTCCCCAGTGTTCTTGATTTAGCTTTGCTAGGATAGTCACAGTTTCCCAGTTGAAACTATGGTTAAGTATGTCCAAGTGTTGTGAAAGTTTTATTCTGTCTTCTGAGTACTAATTGGTATTTATGTGTGCTCTACTAGTCTTCTTGGATTCTTGGGTCTTTTGGTTTGCTTACAAAGTTTTGGAGGGCTTTAGTTGATTTGTGTACTACAATGAAGCCATGTAGTTGTAACAGTCTGTTAAGTGTTCCTGAGATTTTGATGTATAGGCACTGCAGTAGGGAGTTGATAAAATATTTGCTCCCCTCTGTGAGGTATTCAAGAATTTTTGTAAGTTCTTCAGCTGTAACATATAATGGGGTCTCTGATAATGATACAATGACGAAGAGTTTT
>NW_015386389.1:233915-267883 GCF_001527695.2 Protobothrops mucrosquamatus
CAATGACGAAGAGTTTTATGTACGGTATTTTCGGTGCCCATTAGAAGCAGAGGAAGATGGGTCTATTGCTTTGCATCTATTAATGTTTTTCTCTTGTGATTTGACCTTCTTGGTTAGGTTATTAAGAGGTCTCTTGAATAGGTTGTCCAGGTTCTATATTGTATCATTCTCTATTCTATACCAACAGGGAATCTAATGACTGGCAGGACATATCTGTTGATGGGGTGGATCTTGTTCTTCCCATTGAACTGGCTTCAAGACTTGTCTGATCCTTTGATGGTACTTAGATGTTGCTATCTTCCTTGCCTCCTCATTGTGATTCCTTATTGTGTAACTATGGGATACAAAGGTATTGGTAGATGTTTGGTACATATGCTATGTGGCCTATTAGTCTTAACTATATTCTTTCTTTTGACTCCCATTTGGCCAAGCTTCCCTAATCCGAGTGACAATGCATGATGAAGACATTGATGTGCGCACGCATGTGTGTGTATGTGTATACACACATGCACGCACACACAGAGAGACACAAATACACAGCTCTTAGCATGATTTCTTTTCAGCCCCAAGCATTACACCATCTGTATGCATATGAGTAGAGGGGTTGTACCTTTCTCAGAAATGTAAGGCTTTTCTAATTCATAAGTATAGCCACTTCTACGAGACACATATAAAGTTGTCAGCTATTCAATATCCTCTCTAATTGAAGAACCATAGCAAATTTCTTGCCAATTTCTGAATTACTATTACTACAACTACTACAAGTAAATTAAACTCATTACTTAACATTCCATCAAATTCAATGCAAATTTCTTCTAAGTGGACATGCATAAATCTATTTTTTTAAGATTTGAATAGGCCTACATTCATGCATACAAGAATCAAGTAATTTTAGATACATATTTTATGTTTCTATTGAAGGTATGATGTAATTCAATTATAAATACACAGATTTTGTACTTTTTTCAAATGATCAGTAAAGATACATGGAAGATTTTTTCCTGGCCATAATGCATCTCAGTATCATTCTATAAAAACACTGAATACATGAGTAATAGCTTTATTTTTAAATGCCGTTATGATGACTACAGACTAATGATTCACCTTTGATGCTCAGGAGATAGTTTGAGAAGGCATACTCAAGGTGAAAATAATTTATCTTTGCCACAATATTGCAGCTGCAGTAACAATTGAAAACATCTGCGGTAACACATTCAATTGAGTACTCACTAGTATGCTAACTGCTGGCAATATTGTGACAACTAAAATTGAAGCATGCTACCAGTGAATATTAACTGTGACAAGGAGAGGAGGAGTGAAAAAATTAGCAACTGTTATAGGGATGCCAAAAATAATTTGAATGTGTTCTTATTAATGTCTTTAAATTAGAATTGTAGATAATGGAATGAGGGGCTGGGCAGTTGTTTCCACAAAATCAAAATGTTGCTTTCACATGTTTATATAGCAGCTGCAGAGGGCTGCTACGTAAACACAGAAAATATAGATCTGGTTTAAGATCTCATTTGCACTGACACATGGGCTTACTTTTTTTCCCCCCACTGTTCAAATAGGAATTGCTGCATTGCCCTGGTAAAAGTGAATTGCAAACTTCCAATTAGATTTTAGACTTAGTATATAAGATACAGCAAGAAGATGCCTATGTCAACGCTGCAAATACTGTATATTCTTATGACCTAAGCATTTCCACCATGCTGTACTGACGTCTCTGTAACCTTAATAAATGCTTTTAGGAAAAATATGCCTGAAAGTCCTTTTAAGTGTTTCGTTAATCAGACACATGACAGCCTATGTGTGTATGTTTGTGTGTGCGTTAAATTAGTATATGAAATCAAGACAATTCTAAATAACAAGGATCATTGTGAACAGAAGTAAATTTATAATTCTGTTATGAACAAGGGCACCAACATGGAAAAGATTTACTGATCTTTAGAGTAAACCTGTGGGAGTAATTTAAAAAAGCCAAACTAAGATTGGACAAAGTGGTTATGCAGATTTCATGCTTCCCTGGTTAATCTATTGATACTAAGCACAGGAAGCAATTCATTTGGTTTACAATTTGCAGTTTCCAAACTTACATGAAAAGCAGAACATTTAAGACTTTAGAGACTTCTCCAAATGTTGTAGATGAAGATTGAAATTCCATAAATACATATGAAAATATGTAATGTGCATTCAAAATGATATATATTATCTGTGAAAGTGATGCTGAGATGAGAGTAAACACATTAAAATTGTAGGTTGGTCGTAACTTTTTTCCCATTCCATTTTATCAAAAGTTGCTAAGAAACTTCAAAGGATTCTGGAGTTGTAATCCAGGGGCCAAATGCTTTCTTTTAACACTAAATTGTGTACTTTTCAATTAGGCTGTGCTATCTTTCTTTCTTGGGTATCTCACTGAATTCAGTATAATGCTTTAAATCTTTTTTTTAATTATTGCTTTTTTCCCCAAATTGTATCCTTTGTGATGGATGGATTTTTTGACCTTGCATATCCACCTTTCTATCTTAGAATGCAGATATATTTTGGTAACAATATGCTGCTTTTTGTTCTTTGTTTCTGATGGCAAATAGCTGTGCAGTTAAAGAAAAGAAGATAATAACATTTCTAGTAGACATTGACAAAAAAGAAATTATGGCCATGTATTCTACTGTAATTTAGAAGCAAAATCTACCATTCAAACATCAGTGCAGGAGAGAAAAGAAGAACAATAAGTGGCTAGAGACTGAATAGAACTGCAGATTTGTTGATATTTCAAGACAAAGGAGAATAAGTGACTATTTTAATTGGAGAAATATTCATGTCTGTCACACCTGAAGACTTTCAGCTCTACTGAACAAGGAAATGTTCAGTAGATAAACATTTTATCAGTTCAAAGTGAAGGTCATTACAATAATCCATTCTTGAATGAAGCCATTGTTTTAATTATGTTATGAAAAGCTGGACACCAAATGCTATTTTTATGTAAACTGGAATTAGGTTCATTTATTAGAAACAAAAGTTCTAAGTTTACAACTGTTAAGATTGTTGTGATCCTTGCAGGTTGTCTAACAAAGGATGTAAGGGTTATTTTTTTTTCAATTGTGAAAACACTATCTTAGAATTTATTTTTAAATTTTTTTATGCCATCCACCTCAGTGATATAGCAATTCTGGCTGGCTTACAATATAATAAAAAGGTTAAAAAAAAGGAATACCAAGCAATTAAAGTTAAGAGGATTAAATACAATGCATTTCTAGAAGTAAAACTAGACATAACAAAAGATTGATGAATAACAGAAATATTACCAATGTTTCCAATTAGATTTTTTAAAATAATACTTTAGCACTGTATTGGAATAGAATAGAATTCTTTATTGGCCAAGTGTGGTTGTACACACAAGGAATTTGTCTCTGGCGCATAAGCTCATAGTGCACATACAAGTACTAGTGATAATCATGATCATAGTGATAATCATGATCATAAACAACATGAAATACTTTCATCATAAATAGTAAAATACAACACTTCATCATAAGATGCAATATTTAGTGATAGTCATAGAATACTAGCTAAGGAAACAACATAAATAATACCAGGATATTAAAAACAATATAAATTGTAAGATGCAAGTAACAAAGTTATAGTCGTAAGAAGATATAGGTAGGACAGATAAGGGGTATCATAGTAATACAGTTTTACTAAGTAGTTTGACAGTGTTGTAGGAATTAGTTGTTAAGCAGAGTGATGGCATGGAGGAAAAAACTGTCCTTATGTCTAGTTGTTCTGGTGTGTAATTAAGCAAATTATGCTTAAAAGATGGGGACCCTAACTAAGATTTTCAAGTAATAAAGATGGGTTTTCTTTGGAATTAGTTCTATCCTATTTTCTTGTAAATTTTCTTGTTATTCCCTGTTGTTTGCTCAGACATAAATGATAGAACGGAAAAATGTCAAAATTTGATGAAATTGTCAGAAATGCCACCTCACGCCTGCCTTCTGCAATCGTTCCGGTACCAATCTGCCATGAACCCCCTGGGGGGGGAGAGGAGAAGGAGAGGGAGCACTTGGGGGGAAGTGAAAGTTAAGAAAGTGAAAGCAACATGATGCTTCTCTTCTGCGTTGAGAAGGACGCAGCTTACAATCAGAGGGACCGTTTCCAAAACATCTCCTTCGAAATTGATTGGAATGGGAAATTCCTAAATGAGGAAAAGTTTTCACTTGGGGTTTTGGCGTGCAAATTTCAGTTCTGGCTTTGCACTAAAACAGGGGTAGGCAACCTTGGTTCTTTTATGACTGTGGACTTCAACTCCCAGAATTCCTGAGCCAGCCATGCTGAGGGGAAAGGGAGAGATTTCCAAGCTGAGCCATGCTGGCGCAGGAATTCTGGGAGTTGAAGTCCACGAGTCATAAAAGAGCCAAGGTTGCCTGCACTAAAAGATACCTTTCTCAACCTGATGGTGTTCAGGTTAGTTCTTATTTACAGGATCAAGTTGAGGCAGTCTGACACACCTCACCCAAAAAATAGCTGCAGAGAATACAAGCTGCATTTATTTTTTCTTTTAAGGTGTCCTGAGAATGCCTATATCCCATATTTTGTACTGTGTAATTTCTCTTAAAAATGATATTCTGAGTAAGAATGGTTGAAATTTCACCTAGTGTTTTATACAAAGCATAAAGGAATTTGATGCGAGCATTATGTCACATCTGTGAGCTGATACACAAAATAAGTGGACGACATATCAGACATGTTGGCAAGACTGGTCTTAGGGGATTTGTAGAAAATTTCTTTCTTTCCTTTTCAACTGACATGCCTTTTTAGAGTCATTAGTTTTCAGCAAGCATGATCAGAAAGGAAAATTCCCAGTTCACATTGTCATCTACAGGCTGACTAACCTCTTTTTTGCTAATATTATAATGCAAAGAGATTATTAAAAGGGAGGAAGGACAATCCTTCTCTAGAATCTCTGATTCCTTCCTTCCTCCCTCCCTCCTCCCTTCAACCATTTATCTGAAATGGTATAGGGTTTCCTCTTGAGCAGGGGGTTGGACTAGAAGACCTCCAAGGTCCCTTCCAATTCTGTTATTCTGTTGTGAGAAGTCAGCCCCGCAGAGAAGGAAATATTAAAAGGGCAGAAAAGTATATTTCCTCAAAAGGATTTTAAAAACAGAAACCAACCCTGCCCCCAAGTGTTCTCTGTCCCAAGTAGAAGCCAGCTCTGTACAAATGCAGATGTAAACCATCAGAAAGGCCCCAACTAGGAGATCAAGAAGACAAAGACCTAAAACTGCATACCCCACCCAAACTCTAAGAGTCATTAGCCCCAGCACCAGGGAAGCAGGATATGACCATTGGGACATAATAGGATTAACCCATCACCATCAGAATACCAGAAAGGCACACCCAGACTCAGATCAGAGTACGTGACACAGGAAATACAAAGCCTCAACACAGGAACAGGAAGCAACTTCAAACTAAAGGCTTCAGAGGGTATAAAAACCTACTCCCCTCATGTGCTCAGTCCTTTTTTCTCTCCTCTCTCCTGCCAGAACCATCTTTCTGTCTGGCTCTTCAATAAACTGCAACCTTCTTTCTAAAGCAGTTGCCATGTTGTTTATCCCCTTCATCATAAATCATGATGAAGACTTTTCTTTCAACACTGTTATTCCTTCCTTCCTTCCTTCCTCCCTCCCTCCCTCCCTCCCTCCCTCCCTCCCTTCCTTCCTTCCTTCCTTCCTTCTTTCCGTCCTTCCTTCCTTCCTCCCTCCCTCCTTCCCTCCTTCCCTGATAAAGCTTAGGTGTATACAATATATTTTCTGCCATCAATTTGCACTTGACAAACCAAGCTTCACTAGACAGAGATATTTAATTCAAGCCAAACAATGGTTAAAGCTTAATCCCATCAAAATGGCAATGTAGCATTGCACATTTATCTTCACAAAAGCCACCACATAATTCTTTTAATAAAAATGCAGAGAACATAAAGCAAAATCCCCCCAGTTCATGACAACTGAGCAGAGCAGTTTTTCACATTTGTCTTATGCATGCTTATAATAAATATTTCTCTGGCTGTCAGACCTTTTAAAAGCCTTTTCTTGATGTTGGTGGGAGGGGAGAATAATGGTTGTTTACAATATTTCTGATGTTTAATTCATTTTTCCTTCCCTTGTAATTATTGTATGCAATAGAACAATTTGCAGGGGAAAAAACACATTTTAAATAGGGGGGTTTGTTTGTTTTTTAAGCTTTGCAGGGAATTGTTTTAGGAAGAGAATTAGTTTTAGGTCATCTCCTACTTTTCACGTACATAAAGGGACAAAAGATATATATTTGCAAGGAGAGTAATCTAGCTGTTGTTTAACATATACAATGGTAAACCTTATGCATTTTCTGCTTAAGGTTATTGCATGACTACGTTGTCAGCTGAATTTTACTTCAGCACTGAGCACTGAAACAGGATGTTCCACTGCCTTTGAAGGAAGAAGAAACAAAATATGTAAATATACAAAGCTGTGTTCTGAAATATAAGGACGCAAGAGGAAACCTTCTCTGCTGTTGTAAAGGAAGAGAGGAAATGACGCGATTTGTCAAATTAACTGAAATTATTTATAGAAAACTTCATTGGTTCTCCGCAACTTCCATGATTATTCTACCCAAATTATAAAATTGGGCTTATGTTCTTAGTGTTCCTTGTGGTCATTATCATCAGGACTTTGTAAAAGGATTTGAAAGAACTGTTTCATAATGCACAGCAGAGGTTAACAATTTTCAGGAGACAGACAAGCCAAGCGGGTTATGTAATGTCTATGGAGTTTCTCAATCATTCAGGTCATGGCTGTCCCAAAGCCAACTGGACATTCTTGGCTTTTTTTTTTTCTTTGAAAACAATTCTGAAGAATCTTCTTGGATGAGAAGCGAAATGTTTTCAAGCAAAAACGAAAACCCCTTCAGACTGATTGTGCAATATTTATTTATTTATTTATTTATCTATTTATTTATTTATTTATTTATTATGCCTCCCATATCACTACAGAAAACAACTCTGGGTGGCTATGATAAGAGATAAGATAAGATAACCTTTATTGTCATTTTTTTTTACTGTGGGCACAACGGCACACATCAAAAATGAAATTTAGTTGCCCGCTCTCAAAGTGAAACACATACATGACACACACCTAAACATACTATGTACAACATATGTATAGACCCACACCCCTACATATACGTAACAAAAAATATTAAATACTGTCCAACCTGAATATATAATGGAAAGAGGAAGCTTGAGAGTTCACAAGATTAATGCTGTAGGAAATGAAACTATGGCTAAATCTGGATGTTCTGCTACGGATACCATGAAGCCTCCTCCCAGAAGGTAACAAGGAAAACAGGTCATGAAGAGGATGTGTAGTGTCCCAGATGATCTTACGGACCCTGCTCAAGCAGCGCTTCTGTGCTATGTCCTGGATGGGAGGGAGGGAGCTGTCAATGATCTTTTTGGCCATCCTCACCACTCTCTGCACCGCCTTCCTGTCTGAAGCAGTGATGCTTCCAAACCAGACTGTGATGCTGTATGACAGGATGTTCTCGATCGTCCCCCTGTAGAGTTCTATGCTATAGACAGTATGCCAATGTAAGACCTTCTATATTGAATAAACCTCATTTCAAAGAAAATACATAGAGAATATAACATAGGCAATGTGTTCTTTTGAGAACTTTTTATTAAAGTAATACACTAATCATTACTAAGAAAATTGGCGTAAAGTAATTGCCAATATAATCAGGCAGATTTGTTAAGTGTAGTTTCCTGGAAGAAAAGACTGTAAACAAAATTATTTTGGTTCTAGTTTGAATCAATGCAGAGCAATGAACATAATCCAATGAACATGTCTAATCAATTAATACTTAGTTGGCCAATTTGTCTCTTTAATGGTACATTACAAGTATAATTAAATAGTATTTGTAATAGTATTAAAAGGAATAGTGTGGGTTCATGCACATTTATCTGTGTGTGTGTGTATAATTTATATATGTGTGTATGAGTATATAATTAAAAGACAAATGATAGAAATATCTGCAATGAAGATAAAAAAAGATAAAAAGAAAATTAAAGAAGTGACTTCTGATACTCTTTACAGACTTATGAACATTTTTTTACCATTTGTCCTGTTTAGAATTACATTATACAATTTCCTTCTTCCTATAATCAACTCTCCAGAAATTATCTTTTCAATTTTATCCATTTTCAACAAAAAGTCTGTAAACACTTTCCAATCTTTTATAAAAAGTACTTATTGTTTTGCCACTAATCAAACCATCATTTTAAAAAAAAAAATTCTGCATATTCTCCATTTTCACTGTCCACTCCTTCATTGGATAGATATTGAAAAGTATATTTTCAAGTAGACAGGTATTATTTTGTATTCATCACATCGAATTTTCAAAAACAGTGATAACATCAATTAAAGAACAATTTACAGAATCAAAGTATGAACACCACTTCTTTGAATCATATAACGTGTTAAATAAATAATGCATTTGCATTTGATCTGATTGTATTTTGCTGGTTACTCAAATTAGGATGAAACAATAACATCCTAAGAGACTTCTATTCTCAATCTCCTCACTCACGGAAATGTTCCCTATCTCAAGTTAAATGCTGTTTAAGTAGAAGAGCAGAAAAGATGCAGATTTGTGGAAGATCACAGAATCATTTTGTAGTACCTGGTGCCTCCAGACAATTCTGAAAACATTCCTAGTTGAAATCTTAGACATTTGCTGCCAGTCATCACTGCCAACAGTGATGATATAAGAAAGCTTTGTATGTTCCTGAAATAAGGAGCTATTAACAGAAATGGCCTAGTCTGTTGTAATATACATACATATGGCTAAAACAAATAAGGAACGGTTGCTGGAATTGGGTATGTCTAGTTTAATGAAGAGAAGGACGAGAGGTGACATGATAGCAGTGTTCCAATATCTCAGGGGCTGCCACAAAGAAGAGGGAGTCAAACTATTCTCCAAGGTGCCTGAAGGCAGGACAAGAAGCAATGGATGGAAACTAATCAAGGAGAGAAGCAACCTAGAACTAAGAAGTAATTTCCTGACAGTTAGAACAATTAATCAGTGGAATAATTTGTCTCCAGAAGTTGTGAATGTTCCAACACTGGAAGTTTTTAAGAAGAGACTGGACAGCCATTTGTCTGAAATGGTATAGAGTTTCCTGCCTGAGCAGGGGGATGACCTCCAAGTTCCCTTCAAACATTATTATTATTATTATTATTATTATTATTATTATTATTATTATTATTATTATTATTATTATTATTATTATTATTATTATTATTATTATTATTATTATTATTATTATTATTATTATTATTATTATTATAATATATTTCAAGGATATCAATGGGGTTCAGTATAAAACAGATGCTATTGCATTATGTCATCACTCAGATTCATTGTGACCTAATGAACATCATATTCCTCATCCCAAAGATGCTTTTTCATGAGGCAACTGGACTTTCCTATTTTTTTTTTAAGATGTTTTGCTTCTTATCCAAGAAGCTTCTTCAGCTCTGACTGGATGGTGGGGAATGGCAGGATTTATACTCCTTGCAGAAAGCTGGTCATTTGCATTCTTTTAGAGAGTCGTTGAAGCCCCTGGAGGCTTATCTGTGTCATCAGGATCACCTGATTGGTGTAAATGGGTGTGGAGCCTTCTTGGAACTGTTGAAAGGACTGTGTTGTAGACTGGAGATAGATGATAGATAATAATGATTTTTTTTAAAAAATGTAATTTGCTCTTAAAAACTTTGTATAATGATGTTATGTTATAGACGTTTTTCAAACAAAGTTAGTATAGTGAATAAGTACATTATTTTTCTTTTTTTTCTTTCTTAAAATAAAAAAGAAACATTTTATCATCATCATTTTAGCCATTGTCTATCCATTGCAGGATGAAGGCCTCTTCTGCATGTTTCCAACCAAGCAATGATTTAAACTATATACATATATAATTAAACATTGTTTTTAAACATTAGCAACAGTTTTTAAGAAAGTAAGATCATTCAGAAGGTCTCTTTAATCTTCTTCTCTGATTTTTATTTTTAATACTCACATGATAATATCAGATTAAATATGTATTTCTGAAAATCTGTTCTTTGCATTCTTATTCGGTCCTTAATCTTGGAATCAAGTCACCTTCTACTTAAATTTACAAGTAAATTACTCAAGTGTCTCTATACAGCTCATCTGTAGACTGAGTCTTCAGCTTTATCCATTAATCCATTTATCCTCCAGTCCAGTAGATAATGGGTATCAGCAAACTGGGATTAAATCATCTACTGCCCCGTGAGGAAAGAGAACCTTGTTTTAGGATAATTAGGATGTGAAAAATAGCATGGAATGTAAAAGCTTCACTACCTGGTTAGAATCTGCTCTCTGGAGCACCCAACTGCATGCATGGAATGCTTCAACTTCTGACACTTTTGTCAAAAGAAATATCTTTTATTCAGGATGCCATGAGTAAAATAAAAATTGCTTCCCTTGGTTTTTGGAAATAGAAATCATTAGAAGTTCTATTTTTCATAGTTTTTTTTTTCTAGTAGAGAAAAGAAGGCAATTTGGGCATCAAAAGGTCACTTCTGAATTTACTGGCTGTTTGGAGTGATTTTATTGCTATAGAATTATATATATATGTATACACAGGGCTTTTTTTCAGCCGGAACGCGGCGGAACCGCGTTCCGGCACCTTTTTCCGGGCCGGCCGCACCGGAAATAGCCCCTCCCACACCGGAAATAGCCCCTCCCAAATTTTACTTGCATTCCTGTTCTCTAAAGGGGCGGTCCTAGGGTTTGATGAGGGCGTGGCCAGGTTTGAGTTCCGCCACCTTTTCTCCGAGAAAAAAAGCCCTGTGTATACATATACATATACATACTTGTACTGCACTAAATCACATCTCTCTCTCTTTCTCTTTCTCTTTCTCTTTCTCTCTCTGTCTCTGTCTCTCTGTCTCTCTGTCTCTGTCTCTGTCTCTGTCTCTCTGTCTCTCTCTCTCTCTCTCTCTCTCCATCTATCTATCTATGAACAACCAGTTTTCTGCATAGATGCCACTTCCAGAAGTCCGTTCCGAGGCCCAGAATGGACTTACATTAACTGTGTCCACGTACTTCCGGTGGGTTGTTCTGAACCTGGGAGGCCCAGAACATACTTCTGAAAGCGGCGGCCATGCACTTCTGGTAATCTATTCTGGGCCTTGTGAAAAAGGGCTAGGGTTTCAGCCAGTTCGCCAAAGTCAAAAAAAAAAATATCTCACCATTGTATCTATCTATTATTTTTTAATATTCTAAGAGGAATAACAGAAACTGACAAATACATACACACACACACACACACACACACACACAGAGAGAGAGAGAGAGAGAGAGAGAGAGAGAGAGAGATCATCTATCTATTTGATTTTTTTTTTAAAAAAATATCCTAAATGGAATAGCAGAAACTGACAAATATTTGCTGTGAATCATTTCTCCTACAAGATCAAAATAAGATCAAAGGAGAATAAAACCATTATTACCCATTACCAGCTTTGCTATGAACCCATATATGATCCTTGTAGGTCAGGTTTTAAAATCTCAGGTTCTCTCATTGTAAGAGTGAGGTGTGGTGGTTTGTCCAGTTGGTAAGTGATTCTAGAGACCAGCCATTTTGCTTATATTGCCCCATATTAAGGTTGTAAGGATAGTATCAGATATTAGCCTCGTTCATGAAGCAGTGTTGGATTTGGCAATAAAGACAGTGCAAAGCATTCTGGAAAACGTTGGCATCTTCTCATGAATTATAAGGAAACACATTAATGGGGCTGTCAGGAAGATGCCTCAGAGCAAGGTTCAAGAAAGTCTTTCACCTTCAATAACTGAGCAGTAGCGAAGATTTTGGTATATACCATGTTTTCCCCAAAGTAAGACCTATCCCGAAAATAAGCCCTAGTTTTGGGGTGAGGCGCACACCTACAAACCAAGCTAGGGTGGGGTGAGGGGGTGGAGCTACCCCATGCACCCCGCACGCACTTACCTTACTGCAAGCAGGCCTCCTACTCCCCAACAGTTGTTGGGCTGCATGGCTCGTTGCATCGTTGCCATTCCTCACAGCAGGAGGCTGCATTGTGCTTTGGGCCATTTCTACCAGTCGTGGCAGGACACCATGTGGAGTTTTGGGCCATCGCCGCTCCTTGCAGCAGGAGGCTGCATGGTGCTTCACGCCATTGCCGCTAGTCACAGCAGGATGCCGTATGGTGCTTCAGACCATTGCCACTGGTTGCAGCAGGATGCCGTGCAGCACCTTGCCATGATCAGCACAATGGCTCGAAGCACCCTGCGGCCTGCTGCAAATGGCCCGAAGTGCCGCACGGCATCCTGCCATGACTGGCAGCACTGGTGTGAAGCACCATACAGTGTCATGCTGTGGCCGGCAGCACCAGTGCAATGCTCCACGTGGCATCTGGCCACAAGTGGCAGCAAGTGGCCACTGTAGAAATCAAGCAGCGATGTGACAGGTATTGGGGCATGGGAGGCCTGGATGAGGTGGTCCTAAAGTAAGACATCCCCCGAAAATAAGACCTAATGCCTCTTTTTGAGTCAAAAAAAAATGTAAGACCAGGTCTTGTTTCTGAGGTAACACGGTATCATTTGTCATATCAGGTGAAGGGACCCTCCTTATGAACTGAACATTTAGCTACTCTAGAGAAAGACTCAGGAATGCAGCTGTGAAAGTTTGATGGAAACTTACCACTATAAATGCATTGGGGAGTTTTTTCAGACAGTTGTGTTTTCTTCCCAAATAATAGATCTCACTGACAATATTTTGTATGAATTGGTCCTACTGTGCCACAATAACTTGTATGCATGACGTGAAAAAATATATCATGGGATATTAAACTGAGATTTTTAAGACTGGGAATTCAGCATAATCGAACAAGCTGGACCTGAAAATTGTTATTTTTTTATACGATATTCTGTGGATATTAGCAAACAACTCACAGGGATTACATATACTTCAATCAGATCTGGTTAATAATATGTGTGCTTGAATGGGAGCAATCAAAGATATAAACCTACACAAGCAACAACACATGCAAATGTTGAAAGAAAGAGCAAATTGCATAAATTCATAGGCAAAGCACACAAAGACTTTTCCACTGAAGATGAGACAGGAAAAAAATAAATAAATAAAACACTTGATTGCATATGGAGTTTTCACTGCATTGTGAGGTTCATTTTAACAGACACAATAGCCTGATTGTTTAGCTAGCCTAAAGATACATTTTAAAGAGTGTAGGGGATTATTCCACAACAATAATGGTTTCTATGGAAGCAACATTTTGAGAAGTGGTTCTTCATATGAAAACAATGCTTTGTTCAGAATGTTTTCCCTCTGAATAATTTCACAGAAATGCTCTAAGAGGCCCTGCATAACTATATCCTTGATCTGTTGGATAGAAAGGATTAATTCATGCAGAATATGAAAATAGCCATACTGAGTTTTGGTTAGATATAGATTTGTCACCAGCATGTAACCTGCCTAGGGCTACGTGAGAAAAGGGAGGAGGAGGAGGAGGAGAAGGAGAAGGAGGGATTTAGCCCCAAATAGCTATAGATACTCTCTCTCTCTCTCTCTCTCTCTCTCTCTCTCTCTCTCTCTCTCTCTCTCTCTCTCTCTCTCTTTCTCTCTTTCTTTTAAAAGAGAAATATGGCATTAACTGGCTGCATTTTCTACAATCACTGTACATTTTCTACAATCACTGTACACCCAGATTCCATCGGGATTTCTCTTGTGGAAATCAAATTATAATAATAATAATAAAGTTGGAAGGGACCTTGAAGGTCATCGAGTCCAACCCCCTGCCCAGGCAGGAACCCTACACCATTTCAGACAAACGGCTGTCCAGTCTCTTCTTAAAAACTTCCAGTGTTGGAGCATTCACCACTTCTGGAGGCAGGTTGTTCCATTGGTTAATTGTTCTAACTGTCAGGAAGTTTCTCCTTNTGCCTTCAGGCGCCTTGGAGAATAGCTTGACTCCCTCTTCTTTGTGGCAGCCCCTGAGATATTGGAACACTGCTATCATGTCCCCCCTTGTCTTTCTCTTCGTTAAACTAGACATACCCAGTTCCAGCAACCGTTCCTTATATGTTTTAGCCTCCAGTCCCCTAATCATCTTTGTTGCTCTTCTCTGTACTCTTTCTAGAGTCTCAGCATCTTTTTTACATCGTGGTGACCAAAACTGGATGCAGTATTCCAAGTGTGGCCTTACCAAGGCATTGTAAAGTGATATTAATACTTCATGTGATCTTGATTCTATCTCTCTGTTGGTTGTTGCTTTATGTTGTTAGTGTTTGTTTGTTTGCAGGTGGCCTGTAATCCAGTGCCATGAACTTCAAAAGGATATAGGAAACAGAATCCTTGGAAAGGGAAGAGAACTATAGGAATAGATTTGAAAAAAAAAAGATGTAGAAAGTTGGCTTAGTTTATGATGTGCTTGTCTTTAGAAATATACTATTTTCTAAAAGCACCTGAAAGTAGGGCAAGAAACAATGGATGGAAACTAATCAAGGAGAGAACCAACCTAGAACTGAGGAGAAATTTCCTGACAGAACAAGTAATCAGTGGAATGACTTGTCCCCAGAATTTCTAAATGCTCCAACACTGGAGGTTTTTAAAAAGTGATTGGACAACCATTTGTTTGAAATGGTATAGGATTTCCTGCCTGAGCAGGGGGTTAGAATAGAAGATCTCCAAGGTCCCTTCCAACTCTGCCATTCTGTTGTTCTGTTATTCTGTTGTACTGCATCTGTAAGGAGACTGTTCAAAATATTTTATACAACAGGCAAGGGCCAAAAAGTCAATCCCCCCTTGTACGTGTGTGTGATCTTGTTATAAGAACAGAAAAAAATGTCATTTCAATCATGACTTTTGACTTTGGCTTTTGAAACACCATTCCCTGGACCCTTCTGGATATATTACATTATTATTGTATCTTTGTGTTATTTTTGATATGTTTATAAGCTGTTCCCTAATGATACAGTGATTTTTTTCGCTTGGTACTGGAAAAAGGCTAGGTGACAAAGAAATTGTCACAAAGCTGTACTAGTGTATAAATATATAGCGATGGTATTTTAAGACAGAGTATTTGGCCCTCCATCGCTGCTCAGACTATGCAAGTTTTACTTATATAGATTTCAATTTCATTTTAGGAAATGAGGTTGTCATATTCCATCTGTGGTCAAAATAATTAAGGCAATATTGCTAGCACAACCTGGATGAATCCGTCCAAACAAAGATGTTAAGATCACATTTTTCATTTTCTGACTATATCCCTAAGGCTTTCTGTCACTTAAAGAGAATATGGAATGAATTGGAAGTCTTCTAAGGGGTGGATTAGACTGAATACAGAGCCAAACCCATATTTAACACCCATTTCATCCCCTGCTCCATGGAAGTGGATGCAGTGAAATTACTTCTCTGCTTTTACCACAGCTGCACAGAAAATGTTTTTTTCCCCTATGTTGTCGGGTGTTTCCTTCATCAAGATTTTGATAAATTGAAGTCAGAGGAATTTGAGGCTTGCAATCAGCAATTTTCATATTTTTTTTGCAGACAAAACCTGTGGGATTTGCCTCCATTACAGGGCAGGACTGGACCAAAATTTAAGATTGTGAAATTATTCCTATAAAAAGTGTTTCCCAGATATGATGACAACAGGAGTGTTGATGGAATGACTTGCCTTCAGAAGTTGTAGGTGCTCCATCATTGGAGGCTTTCAAGAAGAGACTGGACATCCACTTGTCTAAAATGATATAGGGTCTCCTGCTTGAGCAGGGGGTTGGACTAGAAGACTGCAAGGTCCCTTCCAACTATTATTCTATTATTCTGACATGAACATTGCTAGTTTATCTACCTTTTTGGTCGCTTTTCATTCATCAATTGTGGCCTTCTTTGTGGCTGTTGGCGACTTGGTTAGGGTATGGAAAAGCAGACTTACTGTGGCAGTGGTTCTTCCATTTATTTTCTATTTCAGTCCATTACTGGAAGGCAGTCTGGGAGACAACTAAATTGTCAAACTGAGGGTCTTTCTCACTATTTGTGCTGTTTTACACAAAACCTATAAAGAAAGTTATTGGAGCATTAGAATAAGACACCCTCAGTATACCAATACTCAGGCTTGCCTAATATTAATAATGGGCTGGGTGAAACAGAACACATTGAAATTAAATCAATGGATGGAGGAATAACTTGTTCCAGATGGATTTTGGCAATCTCACTAGGTAGACCAGACCACAGAGTCAAAACTAATGGCTACAACTAATTCTATTGAAATTGGATATAATAACACAAACTTACAGGTTTGATTGTATTATATCTCCTCTGTCTCCCCTTCCTTATATTCCAATGAATTAGGGAGGCATCTACCTAACCCACTTCCAAATGTTATTTCATTGTTCTGGACTTTTTAAAATGTTTCATCCAAGGTTTTGTGGGGTTTTTTTGCCTTGGTAATAGTTGTTGAACATTTCCATCATAATATAATAATAGAGTTGGAATGGACCTTGGAAGTTTTTTTTTAATCCAACCCCCTGCATAAGCAGGAGGCCCTATAGCATTCCAGACAAGTGGCTGTGCAGTCTCTTCTTAAAAGCCTCCACTGATGGAGCACCCACAACTTCTGGAGGCAGGCTGTTCCACTGATTAATTGTTCTAACTGTCAGGAAATTTTTCCTTAGTTCTAGGTTGCGTCTCTCCTTGATTAGTTTCCACCTATTATTTCTTGCCCTGCCTTCTTGTGCTTTGAAAAATAGGTTGACTCCCTTTCTTTGTGGTAGCCCCTCGGATATTGGAACACTGCTATCATATCCCTCCCTAGTCCTTCTTTTCAGTAGACTAGACATACCCAATTCCTGCAACCATTTTACATGTGTTTTAGCCTCTAGGTCCCTAATCTTCTTTGTTGTTTTTCTCTGCACTCTTTCCAGAGTCTCAACGACTTTTTTTTATTATATGGTGAGCATATTTCCATCAAGGAAATATTTCTTGAGTGTTGCCCTCCAGCTGCTGCTCATTTAACAGGTGGTAGTTGTATTAAGGAGCATATCTGCAGAACTGTGGTAGAACACAAACTGCTTCCCTTCCTGAGTGGGTATTTCTCTATAATTACTTGTAAACATTTTTTACAACCTGTTTTGATTACTGCAATGCATTTTCTATGGGAATATCCTTTAAAAGGATTTACAATAGTTGCTGTTGGATCAGAAATTACAATTAGGGCAACATGCTATAGCTAAAGTACAGAAAGTACAGGAACAATATGATAGCTGTACTGAAAGATCTTCACTGCTGCCAATTGTATACCGGCAAAATTTACTGTTGCTTATAAATCTCTAGAATGATGGTTTAGTAGGGAAAAAAAATCTTTTGAAGATGTACCCACTGTTAAAAGCTTGACTGTCTATTACATGAGAGTACATTCTTCTGTGTTACTGAAGGCCAATGGAATGTTCTGCCTTGAGAAATGTGCTTGGCTTGGGTCACTCAATGTTTAGAAAAATAACTCTCTTTCTCTCTCTCTCTCTTATCTATCTATCTATCTATCTATCTATCTATCTATCATATCTATCTATCTATCTATCTATCTATCTATCTATCTATCTATCTATCTATCTATCTATCTATCTATCTACCTATCTACCTATCTACCTATCTACCTATCTACCTATCTACCTACCTACCTACCTACCTATCTATCTATCATCTGTCTAACCAATCTTTTAACTCTATCTTAATTCCAATTGCATTTATATTATGTATGCATATAACTGCCTCAACTGGTCATAAAATTAGAAGGTATATAATATTAATGAAGACAGTCAAAACCTATTTTGAATAAGTTCACACAAAGTACTAGTGCTGCTTTACAAAGCCCTAGTAAGATCACACCTGGAATACTGCAGCCAATTCTGGTCACCATATCACAAAAAAGATATTGAGAGTCTGGAAAAAATTCAGAGAAGAGCAACTAGGATGATCAAAGGCCTGGAGGCTAAAACATACGAAGAACGGCTGCAGGACTTGGGTTTGGCTAGTCTAAAGAAAAAAAGAAATAGGGGAGACATGATAGCAGTGTTTCAGTATCTGAGGGGCTGCCACAAGGCAGAAGGGGTCAGGTTGTTCACCAGAGCACCAGTGGGAAGGACGAGAAGCAATGGTTGGAAACTGATCAAAGAGAGAAGCAACCTGGATTTAATGAGAAACTTCCTAACAGTGAGGGCAATCAACCAGTGGAACAGCCTATCCCCAGAAATCGTAGGCACTCCATCACTGGATATCTTTAAGAAGAGACTGGACAATCACCTGTCTGAGATGGTGTAGGTTCTCCTGCTTAAGTGGGGGACTGGACTAGAAGACCTCCAAGGTCCCTTCCATCTCTATTCTATTCTATTTCATTTATTTGTTTTATTTGCTTCAGTGCTGTACAGAAAGATTTTTCACTGCTGCCAATTATATACAGGCAAAATTTATTGTTGCTTATAAATCTCTAAATGGTTTGGTAGGGAAAAAAAAACCTCTTCTGAAGATGTACCCACTGTTAATAGCTTGTCCATCTAGCATATGAAAGTACATTCTCCTGTGTTGCTGAAATGCAGTGGAATGTTCTGCCTTGAGAGATGCTTGATCTAATTCTCTCAATGTTTAGAAAAACAACTCTCTCTGTGTGTATCTCTCTATCTGTCTCTGTCTCTCTCTCCTTCCAATCTTTTAACTCTATCTTAATTCCAATTGCATTCATATTACATATGTATAATGTTTATAACTGCCTTAGCTGCTCATAAAATGAGAAGGTATATAATATTGATAAAAATAGTTTCATTTATTTATTTTATTTGCAGCAGTGCTGATATTTCCAATCTCTTTTTTGTAATAGTCCTGTTAACAACAAACATTAATTAAAATATTTATTCTTTGGATTCTTCTCATTAATTAGCTAATGCTGAGTTGGGAAATGTTAAAGTCATACAAAATACTGTTTATTGAAGATTGATTAATGATAAAGTCTGGCTTGCATGCATCCCCACCCACCCACATGCTTTCACTAACTGAGCTTAACAGTTTGCAGGTAAATAAGTGCAGAGTAATTAACAGATGAAAAAGCCCATTATTGTCTTTCTCTATGAGCCAAATGGAAGTAAACGAATGACATATTTTAGTTAAAGATATACCAGGAACCTGAAATAAACCCAGATTATTTATTCTAAATAAAGGCCTTGAACTTTCTCTGGAATGTTCATAAAAAAGCTTATTTTTAAATATGCTATATGGAGGAAGAGAGAAACAATGATATTTTCTGTGTCAAAGTCTGGCTCAAATTTCTAGATTTTCTATTTTTGCATCAGCTTTGTGGTCATCCTCTGTTCCTAGATCCAGAGAAACTTCCCTTTGAGATTCATCATTGTTTCAGATTTCTTATTTATTTATATGCCGGCCCTTTTCTGGGTACATTATCTCTTAATGCTATAATTTAAAATAAACCTTTGAATAGGGTTGACTCCCTTTTTTGTCAACCTATTGACATAAGGTTATAAAAAAATTTCCCTCAGATGGTAAAATTGCTCCCAGAAAATGAAAAATTAGGAAATAGTCTTTATTAAAACTACGGATATGATTGCATTGTGTATCAGGACATTTATTTTAATGGTCATAAGGTTTATATTGACCTTTGAATAATTCTGTCATAGATTCAGATCAGGTGATTGTTTTGCTTTGCTTATTACTCCGATTTGCATAATTATAATGCTACACCTGTAAATAAAATAAGCTTCAGATTTAAGGATCACTATCAAATGAGTTCATGATGCTTAATACATATTCATTTCTGAAATCCCATTTAACAAGTTCAAAAGAAAATAGTCTTAGCTTTTATTTGGAATATGCAAATTGTCTCTACTTATTATATAACTTAATGATGCAGATAGTACAATGAAAGTAGTTGGGTTAAAGGAATCAAATTTATGGCAAACTTTATATAGGAATAGTGTTATCTGTAGAAAACATACAGCTTAAATGTTTTAATGGCTTGAATCAAGAATAGAACTTTCCAAACTTACTATAGATGAATTGGAAAAAAAAATATGTTCAAAGTGGGTAAAACTGTAAGTACTTTTTCCCCCTACTTAATAACTATTGATAATGAACTTCATTAAGATTAGCAATTGACGTTTTGCTTTGTTTTCACTATAGAACTTATAAGAGCCACAGTTGATCCATAGCAAATGTTAAATTTTTAGAACCTAACAATAAAAAAAGAACTATTAAATAAAATAAAATAATGTAAAGGTCATACCAAAGCCAGAGAAATTAAGTTAAGATAAAAAATAAGTAAAGGAGAAGATTTAGAAGAGAGAAACAAATATCTTTTGTCTGTGTACAGTATGTGTGGACTACACACTGGTGGGTTTCTCTTAAACATAACTAAAAAGGTATTAAATGTTTATTTTTATTTTTTAATTATATATACTCAGTGTGTGTGTGTGTGTGTGTGTGTGTGTGTGTAATTGTTATTGGTGTTTTTAATCGATTGTCAGCCGCCCTGAGTCCGCAAGGAGAAGGGCGGGATATAAATTCGAATAATAAATAAATAAATAAATAATACCTAGAAGTAAACAATACACAAGTTATCTTCAGATGTTACTTTGATAAAAGGGCTTTTAAATATCATCTATAAAATGTGTTTCTTGTAGTAATCATGACATTACTAAGGCATATATTGATGTAACTATACTGTTGTACTTTGTGGTGTGCTTAAGTTGTACCCTTTCTTGAATCGACAGGTCCTGCATGCAGTTACTCATACCCTAGTCATCTCCTGATTGGATTACTGCAATACATTGTATCCTTGAACATTATTCAGAGTCTACAACTGGTAAGAACACAGCAGTGCAGATACATCTGAAGGTCCTTGAGTGGCATATGTGACACTGCTGTTAACACCAGCTACATTAATTGCCTCAGTTCAAGTTGCTGGTCATCACCTTAAGCACTTTATGGCCTGGGGCCCGGGTGTCTAGGGGATTGTCTCACCTGAGAGGATTAGCCTGACCACTTGTTCCAGCACAAAGGATCTACTTTGGATCCATCTGTCAAAGAATTTCAGCAAGTGAGATCCAGGACAAAAATCTTTTCCTGTGGTCCCCACTTTCTGGAATATTCTCCCATTGGAGGTGAAGCCTGCCCCCACATTCCTGGCCTTCCAGAAGAGTCTGAATATGTGTCCCTTGATATACATCAGGAATATCTGAGATGCTCAAAAGCGAAGTGAATGATTTTAGACTACTTGAGGAACACCTTATTATCTTCTTTCAGAATAATTCACTGGATACACACACAAATATACAATGAAAACCTAGGACAGATTTGTAGCAGAGCAATGAAGCTTTACGTTCCAACTTCTCTGTAGCGTTTATGCACCTTGTTGCAGAGCTTCAAGAGAGTTACCATAGCAACAAAAGCATCACAGATGAATGTGAAAAAGATGCTGCTGTTTATGATCCACAGACCTGAAAAATGCATGAGAGAGAAGTAAAAAATAGAAATGATGGGTGATGGGATTATCCAACTCTTGATCTCTCTATCATCATCCCTCAGTAATTCCTACCAATTTCACTTTGTGACTGAAATACATGGTTCTGGATGAAGCATGAAAGGCGTTTCAAGCCAAAACAGTAGCCTTAAGCCTTGATATTGACAAAAGATGGGTTGCATGCCTTCTAACACTTCAAAATGTACTTTTTCGGCTTCATGTCAAAATACAGAAATGGTGCCCACGTTTTCTCCTTTTCAGTTGTAAAATACACCTTATATTTTGCCATGTTTGTTGGGTTTTTTTAGATCTTTCATTTCCAGATATTCAGGTATTGAAATTTGAAGCTCTTTGGATGACTTATAGACAGGACGCAATGATATTATTATTA
The DNA here is from genome assembly GCF_001527695.2 of Protobothrops mucrosquamatus. Taxonomy (NCBI): domain Eukaryota; kingdom Metazoa; phylum Chordata; class Lepidosauria; order Squamata; family Viperidae; genus Protobothrops; species Protobothrops mucrosquamatus. The sequence goes on from NW_015386389.1 coordinate 255,927, forward strand.
TTATCTTGAATTATGTCTAGAATTCATAAATAAGATAATGAGGTAGCCTTTATGGAAGAACCACATACTCCTTTTAGGACTGTAATGGGAGAACACAAAGGGCCATTTTAGATAAGGACCACCACATCTAAGAAGAAAGGAGTTAATCTGTACCAATCAGATCCCTAGGATTTTCTTTTAAAACAATTCACTTTTATGGAGTGCATAAATATATTTTGGACAGATTAAGTTTCCTATTTTTTTTTCTTCTGATGGAAATAAGTTATAACAGACTTCAATTAACCTACTCAAATAAAAATAAAAAATAAAAACCAGATCAGATACTGTACAATGTATATACCATATATTATATTTTTGTAATATTTTTATTAAAATTTACAAATTAAGGATAAAAAATAATACAAACTACAGAAAATATTAAAAAAGGAATAAAGATAAAAACACAAACATATTACACAGAAATAAAAAAGAAAAGAAGACGTTTAAAAGATGACTCCCTCTTTACTCTAGACAAGTATAAGCTATTTCAGTAACTTAAGATCTTATCTAGTATAATAATAATAATAATAATAATAACAATAACAACAACAACAACAACAACAACAACAATAATAATAATAATAATAATAATAATAATAATAATAATAATAAAACTTATATGTTTTACCAGTTCCAGACAGCGAATTGAATTGAAGATTAAATCAATAATAATAATAATAATAATAATAATAATAATAATAATAATAATAATAATAATAATAATAATAATATAATATCTCCTCTTCCAAAATCTCATTCCCTGATCATTAATCAAATTATTTTTTTAAAAAAACATCATTTAGTCCTAATCAGTAAAAGTCAATTAAGAGCAATCAGGAATAATAAGAGATATATATATATTTAATCCAACACATCACTTTTTCTAAAAAAAAAAAAAAGCAAAAGGTTTGTCTTCCCAGTTGTAGACCTTTAAAGCTTTGTTGTTCATTCCTGGTAAAAAAAAATATGTCATTGATACCTGTCAGAAACCATAGCATATATATTTTATCCTGATCAGATAAATTTACTTTAGAATTTTTTTTTTATTTAAAAAACTTGATCTTTAGCATCCTTTTCTATATCACTTTTGGATATTCTGGAATTTTAAAATCTATTTTCAGATCTATCCATATCATTTATAATCCATTTTTTTTATCCAAATCCACCTTAAAGTCAATCTCAGTCTCTGTTTTAACCAATAACATTTATTACTTTTCTACATCCTCTATTATAGTATCAGACAATCTTGTAAATAATTTGTAGATACATTGTTTCCAAACAGACTTAATTTCTTTTATAGACAAATAGTATTGCTATTGTCACTTCTCCTATAATTATAACTGTTTGCTCTGTCTGTTTCCATTTAAGCAACCTTCAAATTATCGTTTCTGTTTATTTTTCAGTTCACAAAACTTTCCCCAGGGAGCATTTCTTACAATTAATTTAAAAATCTTTCTATATTCTTTTTAAAATTTCAAAACACCCAGTAGAAAATATTCTTTCCAATCCATCTAGCCCTCCAATTTTCAAAAATCAATACTCTGGTTTTCCTGTTGCTGGTTTTTTTTTTTTTTTTTTTTTTTTTTNAAGAAGAAGCAGCTTGTCATTCAGAAGGTTCTTAACATTCAAAATTCATTAACAAGCAACTTTCTAAATTAATCAAGAGAGGAAGCAGACAAATCCAGAATTCTCTTGAAGGTGCCGATTCATGATTTAGACAGGATATTTTCTCCCCTGGCTTTCAGAACCCTCAAACTCACTGAGGATTATTATATTATGTTCTCTTTGCAGGCAGACTTTGAATAGAACAAACCTGTGGGAGAGTCTAGTCAAATCCAGAATGGATTCCTAAGGAGCCAAGCCATAAAATGGCTCCTCTGTTTACCATGATCATCAGCTCCGCTCTCACGGAGCCATCTTTAGGCCATCAGTGTTTCTTCAAAATCCCTCATATATTATATTGCTTCAGTGAATTAGGTGAGGTGTATGTTTTCCCTGTCAGATAATTCCAACCAAACAGTATTGTAAAGCCTTTGAAGGCACTGAAAGCAGAGTCTTCTCTGCTGTGGCTCCTGACTTTTGGAACATCTCTGAGGTGAGATTGTCTCTACCCTCTTGACTTTTCATAAGAACCTTGAGGCCTGGCTCTGCTGGATGGCTTGGGGACCCAATGGGGCAGCTTCACAGTGGAGTGGTTGACTAATTAAAAGCTAATCTCACTTCATCCTCTGTATGTCCAGCTCCCTCCTTCATCAGTAGCAATAGCAATAGCACTTATATATTATTTCATATTATTTTACAGCAGTCTCTAAGCCATTTACAGAGTCCGCATATTGCCCCCAACAATCTCATTTTACCAACCTCGGAAGGCTGAGTCAACCTTGAGCCAATCAGAATCGAGCTCCTAGCAGTGAGCAGTGTGTTAGCCTCCAATACTGCATTCCTACCACTGCACCACCATGGCTCTATCTTCTGTTAATTATTTTATTTTATCTGCTTCGTCGTCCTATATTTGGTTATTTTAATGTTTTTATGCTGTAAGTCACCCAGAGTCATTTGACACAAGATGGGCGGTAAATAAATTCCATAATAAAAAAAATAGATAAATAAATAAATTGTCAAGAATGTTTTTCATTATCACTGAGAACTAGCTATCCACTTGCAGCCTCAGGAATCAGAAATGCCAAATTCCAAGTTAATGTTCTTCAATATAAATGTAATATAATATAAATACTAAAAATGAATATGTACGGATATGGGAATATCCTGTTTTATGCCCTTTGGTACTTCAGGCATTTAATAAATATATGCCAACCAATAGATGAATCCTCCACCAGGACATTAGTGAACATTTGTGGGCTGGGAGGTCAAGAAGTAAATCATCTCAATTCCAAATATGATCATTAAATAAACACCTCAAATCACTGCACATGATTTATAATCCTCTACAATAAATAACAATCCCCTGGAAAAATCCTTCTAGAACAGAACGTTAATTTGAAATATTTTAATTCCAACTCAATCTTCCACATCTAAAACATGAGTGCTTGGTTGCTTAATTATGCTGTATATATGAATATATGTGTGTTTAACAATTACACGACAATTCATAATGGCTGTTTCCTAATCTCCTAAGATCCTAGGAGAACAGGATCAAAGCAATCATAAAGATGGACTGTCTAATACATTTGAAGGAGAGATTAAAAGTCTGCATACTTGGACCCCTCTGTTTAAAATTAAATTATGTTGCTTTTCATAGCTCCATTAAATTCATTCAAGATTCAGGAAGCTCAGACTGTTATTACACCAAAGTCTCACAGATTATATTTCACACCCACGTTAAACTTTGGAGAGATTATTTTCTCCTCCAGTTTTCCTACAGCAAACTTCACACCATCGTAGAATGATGTATGATTAAAAACTCATGAAAAGCTTTGGGCGAGAGAGAGGAGGGAGAGACAGCAGCTGAAGCAGAACTTTCTGCAAAAGGGCACAATAAAAATAGCAACACAATGGGATACTTTTTACTACCTCAGCATCAGCAGTTCTGCGGATCAGAGATGATTCTTGCATTCCTTAAACAAGAAACAAAAAGATAAACAGACAAAGCGAAACATCCAACTAGGTGGATCAAAGTTCTCTTCCTTCTTAATCAGTGGTGGGATTCAAATATGTGAACAACCAGTTCTCTGTGTGGATGCCACTTCTGGAAGTCCATTCTGGGCCTGGGCAACAAAAAATTAGCTACTGGTTCTGCCGAACTGGTGCGAACTGGCTGAATCCCACCACTGTTCTTAATGTTTTTTTTTTTTTTCAGAAATGATTGGATTTCTCCTTTTCCTCTGGTTTGGCTTGCTCTACCCTTAGTTTCCTGACTTTTATTTCTTTGGGAGAATTGCTAAACTAATCCTATAGCACACCAATTAGCCCAACAGAGAATCCTTCATGTGATTTGCCCACATAAAGCTATTGCACAAAATATCAACATATCATAGCATAACACACACACCCCCAAAAAGCAATGCTGATGTATTCTATGAGTCTTTTTGTTGAATCTTTAATTAATATATATCAGTGGTGGTGAACCTACGGCACGGGTGCCAGAGGCGGCACTCAGAGCCCTCTCTGTGGGCACGCACGCCGTCGCCCCAGTCCTAGGCCTTCAGCTGGGTTTTATAAAACCTTTTCCCTTTAGGCCTCCACCGCCATGTTAAAAAAAAAAAGGTTCAATCAATCAGTCAACTTCAACCTCTTGCGGAAAAAAAAAAGATCTTGCAAAGTTGGAATTGATTGATTGAACTTTTTAGTCCCACCCAGCCTGCCGTTACCATTGCAACCAAGCCCACCCAATGGGTCACACCCACCCAATGGGCCACACCCACCTGGCACCTGACAATGCATAAGTGGGTTTTGGGTTGCAGTTTGGGCACTCGGTCTCTAAAAGGTTTGCCATCACTGATATATATAAACATATGTTCCTGGGCACTGGAAAACACAATGTTTATTTATTCACACTTTTTATAGGTCATCCACAAACACATTTTGGAATGCCGCAGAACTAGAAATCAGGATATTTAAAAATCAATAGTAATAAAAGAATGATTAAAGTTGATGCATCTGTCAGACAGATATTCAGACTGGATTTGGCATTTTTTCCCACCTATTGAGTCCTTCTCAAGGACCTGAGATGGGCAGATGTTGATGTTTGAGAGTGTTAAATGTATCATTATAGGATGTAAGCTATTCTAAGTAAAGCCACCAATTGACTGATGGTGATTTTTGTCAATGACAATAGTGTTCAAGCGGTGCCCAGAATTGCCTTGTTTTTCTTTGTCAGGCCTACAGAATGAAAACAGAAACTCACAAAATAACCACTCTCCATTTCTGGCTTGTATTCTGGTTTCAGTAAAAAAATAAATAAAACACATTTTTCCCATATAGATATTTGTTGCATTTATATCAAGAAAGATCTCCAAAAACAGAAGCTAGGTAATATTAATTCGATGAAGTGTAAAACTTTCTTCCAGGAAAAATAAAATAAGGCATAAAGCATTTTTCTATTTGCACCAGCCAGTCTTACAGTGTTTCAATAAAATATCTCCTTGTGTTCCTATACTGGTTCAAGGTACAGTATAAAAAACAATGGTACTGTTATTATTTAGCTCAACTTTTTATTAATAAAAATATTTTCCTCTTCCCAAACCAGCAATATACAAGAACAGTTATCAGATACTATAAAGATTTCCCAGGGCACAATGAGAGACAGAGAAAACAAATCAAAATAAGCTTGCCCCAAAACCAGGGTCGCTAGTTGTTGTTGTTGTTGTTGTTGTTTGTGATATGTGAAATTTGTTTTAAACAATACATTCTTTTTTGCACTGGTTTAATTGTAATTGAACTTCTGCACAGCTCATCAGTCAATATACATTATTTTGGAATGGGCTTTTCAACAAATCTTTTCCAGACACAACCTAGATAAATCAAATGTTTTTTTTTTATTATGATTACTATTTGTGCATTTGTTTGTTTTTATGGCAGATAAGAATAAAGCCACATAAACATAGAATATTTGCCTATTTCACCATACAGAAATAAAAATGTGTATTTGTGGTTATAATCATAGTTCACTCTCTTATTTGATGTAGGGTTGAAAGTGAACATTTAGGCATCTAAATGTTTTCACTTTCTCAGTGGATCTGTTATTAATGTCTATCCTGATGGATTATCAGAATGTCTTCTGGAAAAGACCAGAATTTATGTTATTTGGTATTTTTATTTGAAGGTATTTTCTATCAAAGTACCTTGAAAGCACATGGAAACCTTTTTATAGTCCTTTTTTTTTTAAACTGAAGGAATTGTTTTATCATCTGTATGCAGAAGAAGGATCACACTGAGAATCAACTAGCCAATCCTATTTTCATTTGCTCATTTAATGTGGCCCATTCAAGGTGGATTCTAGAGTGGGCCACTAACTAACTGGATCACAGAAGCATTGTGTGAAGTAAAAATATTCTACATCTGATTACATCCACAGTCTGATATTATTAAGTAAGGCAAAAACCATATAACATGAATAAAGTAAAATTATTTTAATAGTTAGGGTGTCTGGCCATAACTAGCAAATATTGCAGATAATTTAAAATGAATTTGGGGATATCAGAATTAATACATCCAGAAGGATATATATGAAAAATAAGCTATAATATCATTTCACAAAAGATAATAATCAGAATAGAGCTGGAAGGGACTTTGAAGGTCTTCTAGTCCATCCCCCTGCTCAAGTAGGAGTCCCTATATCAGTGGTGGCGAACCTATGGCACGGGTGCCAGAGGCGGCACTCAGAGCCCTCTCTGTGGGCACACGCACCGTCGCCCCAGTCCTAGGCCTTCAGCTGGGTTTTATAAAACCTTTTCGCTTTAGGCCTCCACTGTCGTGTGCAAAAAAAAAAAAGGTTCAATTAGTCAATTTCAACTTCTAGCGGGAAAAAAAAAGATTTCGCAAAGTTGGAATTGATTGATTGAACTTTTTAGTCCCACCCAGTCTGCCGTTACCACCGCAGCCACGCCCACCCAATGGGCCACACCCACCTGGCACCCGACGATACATAAGTGGGTTTTGGGTTGCAGTTTGGGCACTCGGTCTCTAAAAGGTTTGCCATCACTGCCCTATATCATTTCAGAGACTGGCTGTCCAGTCTCTTCTTAAAAACCTTGAGTGATGAAGCACCCACAACATCTGATAGAAATCCATAAATATTTGTCAGGAAAAAGCAAAGTATAAAATAAAAAGGGAGGTAGGAGTATTATAAACCTCAGAAATATATCAATAGAAACATACAAAAACAATGGTTAACTTTTTAGAATAGTATACATTTGAACCAGTCTCTCTGATGTTTAGTTTATAGTCCTCAGTCAACTTCAGAAGCATTAAAACCATGATCCTTTATAGCTCATAGTTCTTAGTGTTTCAGTTCACAAGTTTTGGTTCTTGGCTGCAGCTTCCTCAGGAGACCATCCTAAAAAAACAACAACATAAAAAAAAGATCTTTCTAAAATCCTTCCTAGCTAGCAAGTGAATACATGTTCTTTCTTTCTTTCTTTCTTTCTTTCTTTCTTTCTTTCTTTCTTTCTTTCTTTCTTTCTTTCTTTCTTTCTTTCTTTCTTTCTTTCTTTTTCTTTCTTTCTTTCTTCGAACTCTACAAATAGATTTTGTTTATTCATTTGTTTTATGGAATCTATTTGGCAATTGAAGGAACAATGTTGAGAGAACGTTTAGTAGAGAATGCTCAACATCAAAATTATTGACTATACTATCAGTATAGTATTCAAAGATCTAAAAATATCAAAATTCAGAAGCAAAAAATGCATCACTCAATTCCAAATAACTTCCCAATCACAAAATGTATCAATGTTATTTTTTCTTCCATAAACGTTTTGAACATATACAAATGAACCTGATTAGTAATGTTAGGAATTGTCCTATTCAACCCCCACCCCCAAATTTTTAAATCAAGTTACTCCATAATGTAAAATTATCTATTCCTAAAGGCCTATCTCCCTGTCCCTCTCCCCCCCCCTCTTTTTCTCTCTCTCTCTCTTCAGAGATAAGCCTGAAAATATAGAAAATCAAATCCTGGCAGTCAGTTATAATTATGTAAGTAAATTTGCAAGAATGATTGTTAAAGGAAGCTAATAAATCCACTTAATTGAATAAATCAAAACATCAATGAAAATACTGTACATTCATATTAATTCATTCAAACATACAAGCATTATGGACCATCTGCCTGGATTTTATTTCATTTTTTCTAAAATTGAAATTATGTTTATCAGTTGGGAAATCTTTCTATAAATCAATATTTCAAGATACAATCTAAAATCCAAAGAAAACTTATTACAATTCAATTATACAATTGCAGTATATAATTTTATACAATTATTATAAATGTATGCAAGATATATGGAAAACCTGGATTGTGTCTAAACACACACACACACACACACTATCATATTGGAATGCTTTGGAATATCTGTATGATTTTCTTTCCATTCTGGGGATACAGTGATATAAATTGGAGACTGAAAAGAGTTGGAAGATGCTAGATTCTTACTAGACACAACTTCAGCAAGTTAAATTTTAAAGTTCATTATCTTGGATCTCCTGTATTACTAAATTCAATACAGCAAGCCTCATTATGAAGCTGTTAAATATTCTGCAGCCTGTTTCAAAGCTATACTAGTAACAAATGATTCTCTGGAGCTCCCTCAAAAGAGTTTAAATCTAATTAATGACTGTGGAGGTAGCTGCTGCTATAAATTAAAACATTAGTCCAATAATTAGTGGACAATGGAAACAAGAGATTTTTTTTAAAAAAAATATGTGTGTAAAGAATTGCATTCCTTTCTGTATAGCCACCTCATGTCTCTTCAACTACAATGCCTTATGATATGAAGATGGAATGCTTCAATTTCATGGATTTACAGAGACTCAGGAAGACTGTATTTCTTTACGAAACACTTGGGACTTCATTCAGAAAAGAATTGTGCTTGTGTTAAATTTGCAAGGAATCATCCAATTTGTCTTAATAAATTGCTCTTTAGCACTACATTCTGACTGGGATTTTAGAAACATGTATGTATGATGTATGCATGTATGTATGATACAAGTTTAAACAATGTGTAAACAAAAATATAATCATGTTTTGTTAAATATTCTCATATCTCTAATCAGACCCTATTGTACATATTGTTTAGCCTCAGAGTCCCATCTTTGCAATTCCAAACTCCCAAGATGCACAACTGCTTTAGAAAACTATTTGCTGTATTCCAAATATGGTCTCAGCTTTAAATGCTTTGCTTATTCCTCTTAATGTTACCTCCTTAAAATTGCACACAAGCTATCAAAAGATATTTGTTTGGTCATTGCTTTTTCTCAACTCACAAATTGTAAAGAACAACTATTAATCACAATGTGAAATAAAGCCTTCCATCTCAGTATTCTATTCAAATTTCAGACATTTGATACACTGAACAGCAAGTCCAGACACACCACTGTTGTCTGATAAAAGTGGAGCATGAAAATACTGATAAAAAATATTCCTCCCTATCTTTGTTGTACAATTGTTGGAGAACAAAGCATTGGGGGAGAGAAATGGGAGAATCATGTTAATGAAGTTGGAGTGATACAAACATCATTTTGTTGGAATCTCCTGATGCTTTGTCATGATTGCCAGAGAAAAATACTAGCTAAAGAATTGCAGAAGAAGAAGAAGAAGAAGAAGAAGAAGAAGAAGAAGAAGAAGAAGAAGAAGGAGGAGGAGGAGGAGGAGGAGGAGGAGGAGGAGGAGGAGGAGAAGGAAGGAAGGAAGGAAGGAAGGAAGGAAGGAAGGAAGGAAGGAAGGAAGGAAGGAAGGAAGGAAGGAAAAATTAAGAAAATTCTGATCAGTTTTTTCTCTCTTAATAATGGATGTACTACAACTGTTATCAATCCTACTTTTCTCAGGAGATAAGATAGAATTAAATATTTTGTATGTGTGGATAATTTCTTTCACTGAGTTTCTATAATATTGTGACAAATTAATTGGAGAAGTCAATGATGCTAGGAATGGTTAGTGGAACAAGAAGGACCAAACAAAGAACATGCTGGCTTGATAACATCAAATCTGATACAAACATGAACACCCAACAACTGAAAAAGGCTGTGCTTGACAGGATAGCATGGAGAGCACTTGCCTGTAAAGTCACCAAGAGATGGACATGACTGAATGATTAATACATCAACAATAACACTGTAACAAGATGGATTTTTTTTTGTTTGATTTTTGGTTCCTTACACATTTGCTTTGTCAATATATAAATCACAATGAAGTAAGGATGAGGAAGCAAAATGTACAACCTTAGTAGGCCCTAGGCTTTTACTGGATCAACTTTTTCAGTGTGATTCTCCACATTTTAAAGGACTACAAACATACAGCAATAGGAGAGATGGTGATTCATCTCAATACCTAATTAAGATGAAATCTGTGACATTTCAAACCATTCTAGTGAACTTGCAAATGAAGGATAGCAATGTGATAGAGGAATTAAATATATAGGGCTAGAAGGAGAAACTTCAATTTAGTGAAATGCTCAAGAGAGATATAAATGATTGGCAGCTACCACTGAGGAATGCATGAAATATAATCTTCACCAACATGGAGGAGAAGGAGAAGGTCATATTTATTTCAAAGAGAACAAGAAATAGCAGTAGGCGTTAGCTGGGAAATGAGGCATATAGTTCTCAATTATATATGTAGGGCTTTTTTTCTCATAGAACGCCCAGAATGGAGTTCCGGCACCTTTTTTGGATGGAACCTTGTAGGGTAGGCAAGACGGGTTGTATGACGTGTGTGAGTTCCGGCACCTTTTTTTTTTTTTATAGAAAAAAAAGCACTGTATATATGTTATTATTTCATGAAAATAGGAGTTGCAAGATGTGTTGGATATGTTCACTGCCTTGGGTTGTTTGTAAAAAATAATAAAGCCATGCTACAAATCAATAAAATCTAACAATAAATCAGGTTATTGTTATTTAAAGAATACCTTGCATCAATAGAAGAATTAAATAAATTCATGCAAAAAATGGTGCATTCAGCATTACACCAGGATTTGGCTGGGAGTAGATATGTTGTATTGTACAATTCACAAATGATTTGCAGAAGTGGTTGAATGAGCAGGAGGATGGCGGAAAACATATTTCACATTGTGCATGAATTGAAGGAAAAGAACAGTATGATAAGACTTTATAGTACATTGGTTGACTGATATCACTCCAGAATGCAATTTCAAGAAAACCGATAATGAGCAGAATTTTCCAACCTAATTAACTGGGGGGAAAAAGTGTGTTTGAAAGATATACTGCAAACCACTATTCATAGTGAGGTATCATCAATATACTAACAATACCCAGCTCTACATATCTCTACTCTGAACTGAATTGAAGTTGTGGTTGGTGGTGGCAGACATTATAACTGAACAATTAGGAGGACATCAGGGACTATATGGCAAGAAGCAGGCTAAGATACATTCCAAGTAAAATAGGATAGCTAATAATTCAGAAGCCTCCCAATCACTGTCCGGGGTTTTTCCTGGAAAGAAGGATCCTTGCCTTGTTCTATTTATAGCCTCTTGTGGACCAAGGAATTTGTGTATTGTGACTCCTGCCCTTTTCACTTAGATTATTAATTAATTAATTAATTTGTTTGTTTGTTTGTTTATCTATCTCCTTCTAAACAATATCTGCTCTGTTTGTTTCTCTACTAGCTTCTTTCAATCTTTTTGGGGTAATTAGTCGATGACATATTGAGAAGAGTGCCACACTCGTCTGTGCATAAATGATTCACCTGTGGAGATGGTTACCAGCATCAAATTCCTGGCTGTGCAGTTAACAAATAGGCTGGCTTGGTCATTCAACAACAAGACACTGTGGAAGCGGGCACAGCAGCGCCGGCATTTGTCACATGAGAAAAGCACATCTTCCTTCCCCTGTTCTTACCACTTTCTACAGGGGGACGATTGAGAGCATCCTGTCATACAGCATCATAGTCTGGTTTAGAAGCATCCCTGCTTCAGACAGGAAGGTGATGCAGAGAGTGGTGAGGATGGCTGAAAAGATCATTGGCAGTTCCCTCTCATATAAGCGTTGTTTGAGCAGGGTCCACACGGTTGTCCGGAACACTACACATCCTCTTCATGACCTGTTTTCCTTGTTACCTTCTGGGAGGAGGCTTTGTGGTAACCGAAGCAGAACATCCAGATTCAGTCACAGTTTTGTGCCAGGCACTATTAACCTTGTGAATTCTAAAGCTTCATCCTTCCGTTATGTATTTAAGATGGATAGCGATTAATATTTATATGTTACTTCTATGTAAGGGTGTAGGT
>NW_015386389.1:268491-270677 GCF_001527695.2 Protobothrops mucrosquamatus
GGGAGGAACAGCCAACTGCCGGCAACCAGCCGGAACTGCTGGGGCCGGCCCGTATTGAAGAATACGGCCGAATTTACCCGGGCTGGCCAAGAAAGGCGCACCTCCAGCCTTCCCCGCAACCGGGAGAAGCCCCCTCCCTTTTGCAAGGTCGCCCCCTCCCCGCTTTTGGGGTGGGGGAGAATTGAGAGAGAGAGAGAGACAAACACACACACACACAAAGAGGAGAGGGGGAGCCAGCCGGCCCACCCGTTTCCCCCTTTCCCTGTGCGAGCATGTGTGGATTTCCCCCCCTTTTTTTCTGCCCGCCTCTCTCGCCCGCCCGCCCGGTTCCAGCTTCTCACTATCCAAGAATACCCTTCCAGCTGATGTGGGGCGTGTTATCTATTGCTCCTTTGTGCAAAGTGCTACAATCGCGCGGTTACCAGAGGGGTGGGGTTGCAAAGAGGCCGATTAGCCCAGGCGAAAAAATGTGTGTGCTGAAAAATGCCCCCTCGGCTTATACGCGAGTCACCATTTTTTCCCAGTTCTTTGTGGAAAAATAGGTCCCTCGGCTTATATTCGGGTCGACTTATACTCGAGTATATACGGTATCTATCTATCTAAGTTTGTGGCCATCATGACATGGCAAGATCGATGAAATAAAATCGCTATAGTAATGTCTTTTGTGATACCTTGCTAAAAGGGCCTTCACCAAAAGTATCACTTGTATCTCCCTCACTTCCAAGGAAACCTTTAACCAAATAACAGTGTGATAATGTTATGGCGCTATCTGTATCTGTTAGAACTAAAGTATTTCTATCATTTATTTTTGTTGATACTTTTTTTTCAGTTTAGCAGAATTTTAGAGGTTAACCGCCAAAAATATTTTCTGCAATTTACTTACGAAGCTATATGACCATCTTTGCCACATACATAACATTTCTTCCTATTTGCATTCCCATTTTTCAGTTACTGGCTAGCTCTAATTTACAGTGGAAATATAGTGGAAAACCATAGTGAAAATTAGGATTCATAGAAAAGAAGAGAGAGAAGGGGGAAAAAACCATGAGCCTGACTTCTATACATGGATTCAGATTTTTTTTGTATCTGTTACTATTCTTGGCTAAGTGCTAAGTAGAAGTCATCTGTTCAAAGACTGCACTTTCCAAATGAGATTAACAATATAGCAATAGCTTTCTTTTTACATGTCAAGAACTTTTTGATCCTTTCTCACTTCTTCATTAAACATATCAAACTCTTACCTTGCCCCAAAACAGGTATCTATCCCAGCTAGGAGAAAATGCAACGTGACTCCATTAAAGCAGTCTGAACTTTTATATTCCTTTTCATATAAACTGCTATTAAGCAGGATCACCCTGTATCTGCATGTTCCAATTTCTTTCTCACACGCAGAACTAAAATGCATTTCTCCATTTTTTTTTAATTTCAACTCTTTTTATCTAAGAAGGTCATGCATAAAATTAAAAATCAATCCTCTACTCCAAAAAGTAGAAGAAGAAAATGCAAGCGGAAGCTAATGGAACTATGAATGATATGAGAGGATAAAGAGCACTCAAAATGTTTGGTGGATATTTTTTTTTCCCAATCTAGGGGGGGGAGGTACTTAGTGTGAACAGCAGGGACCCACTTATTGTGTCTTGTTCTATAAAATTAAAAGGACATTTTGACCTTTCAGCTATCCTTCTATCTCAAGAGATTGATGAAGTGATTGTATCATAATTTACCAAGTCCGTTGTTTGTCTTCCTTAAATGCTTATTTATTTTCATTATCTTTTTTCTCTTAATGAGGCAGCAGATGTTTGCTGAGATTGTTTGACATAATGAATTTTCTAATGTCCAGGACCCATGTATTCAAAACAATACATTAATATAATCATATTACTTAAAAGGCACTTTCTACTTTAGCTCCTATTTCATAGTTTTCTGTCAAAGCAGAATCCATTATCATTGTGTTGAAATGTCCGGGGAGTCATATCATTCTCCAGTGATCTACTGCAAGCATCAGACTTAACAAATGATACTCTTATCTTACTTTTAAAATATAAAAGCCAAAATATGTTCAGAAACTTTATCCAAGCCAACAACAGCAAAACTGATGAGGTTCTAGTCTGAAAATTCATATTCCTATTGGGTGGGAGAGATGCTTCCTCAGCCATTCATATGATGGAACTCCTTCTCCTCCTCCT
>NW_015386389.1:271351-300949 GCF_001527695.2 Protobothrops mucrosquamatus
CTTCTTCTTCTTCTTCTTCTTCTTCTTCTTCTTCTTCTTCTTCTTCTTCTTCTTCTTCTTCTTCTTCTTCTTCTTCTTCTTCTTCTTCTTCTTCTTCTTCAAAAAAGCAGTCCAGTTGCCTTTTGAAAAAGCACCTTTGAGAAACTATGACCTGAATGACATATAATCTACAAGATTAGACAAGTAATCTAACCCTAACCCTCCTTCTCTCCCCTCTCCTCCTTCTCCTTCTCCTTCTCTTCTCCCCCTTCCCCTACCCTCACCCTCCCTCTCCCTCTCTCCTCCTTCTCCTTTTATTTCTCTGCAAATATAATAAACAGCACATAAAAATGACATTTTGATATGCTGTTTTATTATATTTGTGGAGAATGCAAGTCAAGTCATTGTTGGAAAAGCCTTGACAGTATAATCAAATGCAGGGTTCACATTCAAACATTCCCAATTGTATCCCCAGCAAAATATAGTAGAAAATATAGTAGAAATATAGTAGAAAAATTCTCGCCTGAAATCTTCAGACCCATTGCTAATCAGTGTGTGCAACATCAAACTAGTTGAATTAAGAATGTGTTTTGTTTTTCTTATTCCTAATGTAAGTCATAGAATGATGAGAATGAGACAGTCACTGCCATGTATTATATAATACTTATATTGATACCTCAGTATCAATACAACCAGTGAAAGATCTTAAAACTGTATATATGAAGGGCCACTGCAGTCTTAGATTTTAGTACTGTGAGTTATAAAATTCCTTGCATGCATCTTAGTCCCTAAATCATTCAATATATTTAGAAAAGCAGCTTCTGTTTTGGTTTACCTAAATACCATGTAGTGGCACATGCATATACACCACAGAGAGAAACTCTGTAAATAGAAAGCTTTTTCAAGAAGAATCCAAAATATATGTATAAATACTAATTTCAACCTGCTACAAAAATATCATAGTATGCTTATATGTTATAAAACAAAAGTATTGTGCAAATTATTATTGTTCTTCACAGTGGAAAAATGATTAATAAAGATGCTCTGAGCTTGGATGTTTTCTTGCATTACCCAAACTAGTAACATTAACAGTGCAGATGATAGAACTTGCTGAGATGGCTAAATTGACTGTTTTGGTAGATTACAGGAAGACGAAAGATATGTTGCAACCATAGAGTAAGATATACATTTATCATTATATTTATAATTGCTGTAAAGGCTATTGGAAGCCACTACTTCGTATTTTTTTCTTTCTTTTCTAATTTTCTTTTACTTTTCTTTTCTTGCACTTTTAGCTTTCCCTTTTTTTAAATTTCCTTCCCCTTACTTTACATAAGTTTTTATCTTCTTTAAAAAAATATTTAAAGAGAGAGAAATTCCATTACATAAAGATAACTAAATGACTTTAAAAACTAAAGGTCATTTTAAAAAAAAGTTGGTTGGAATGCAAATTTGCTTGGTATCTTTTCTACAAGAAAATAGCAAGCAATCATCTAAATACTTGATGTTTAATAATAATATTGCCACAAGCATCTGGAAAAATGTTCAGCACTCACATACTGTATTTGTTGCTTTTGTTCAATCAGTTTGTCAGTTCTGATTCTTTAGGCCACAATGCCCAGTGGGATTGTCTGTGAGTAACTCTTCTTTAAGTTCTTGGAGCCCAAGCTTGTGACATTAGTAATAGGATCTAACCATCTCATCTTCTATCAGCTTCTTTTCTATCATATTTTTTTCCCAAAGAAAAGGATCTTCTCCAGTGACTTTTACCTTCACATTAAATGTCCAAAACATTTAAGCTTTAGCTTCATTATTGTTTTGTCCAGTAAGCAGTCCGGTTTTACTTCATTTAGTACTAAATGATTTGCTCTACGTATGGTACAAAAAAATTCTTCACAATTCCTGACGCATCACAAAAAGACATCCATTGTTCTTCATTCACTCTTTTGGATGGTTCAGCTTTCCCAGCTATACAATTCAACTGGGAAAACCAGGGCCTTGAAATAAAATTTTGTTTGCTGAAAATATGATGTCTCTGCACTTTAATATTTGGTTCACATCTGCAATACTAATTCTTCTTAGTAGGAGACATCTCTTTATTTGATGGCCACAGTTTGTCAAATGTATTATCTCTGTATGTTTTGAAATGCAGGAAGATGAAAAGTATAAATCTTCCAACTTCATCCTTCTCTGTTATTATTAAGTTGGGTATAATTGTTCTCTCCCTCCCTCTCCCTCTCTCTCTTTCTCTCTCTCCCTCCCTCCCTCCCTTTCCCTCTCCCCCTATTCCTCTGTTTGTATGTATGCATGATAGATAGATAGATAGATAGATAGATAGATAGATAGATAGATAGATAGATAGATAGATAGGTAGATAGATAGATAGATAGATAGATAGATAGATAGATAGATAGATAGATAGATAGATAGATAGATAGATAGATAGATAGATAGATAGATAGATAGAATTAACAGGAAAGTCCTACCCAATAATAACACACATATATACAAAGCACAGATATGTATAACGTAGAGATACATGTACACACATAAACACACATGTGGCAAAATCAGCATTTGCTCTCTCTTCTTTCCTCTTCAATCTTGCGTTCCTTAACTTCTCATTTTTCCAAAGTGACACCCTCAGCTCATCTGAAGTAACTGATATTTCACCTAGCAAATTTAGTTCCAAATTTCTATTTCATTTGCTCCAGCATTTTCATGATATATTCTGCCTTTAAATTAAATAAGTAAAGTTGATGGGATTCAACTCCAGTACACTCAGTTCCCTATTCTGAATCATTTCAGTACTTCATATTTGGACTAGGTATTGCTTTCTCGTCATCATAAAAATTCAGCAGGCAGAGGAGGTGACTTTGTCTTTGCGGCATAATCACATGGAATATTGCTGTTGGTTTGATTGTTTAATTTAGCTTAAGCTGTAATTGTGCAATGAGCCATAGTCAGCACCAGCCTTTTTTGCTGACTGAGCAGAACTTCTCCATCTTTGCTTGCAGAGAGTACAGTCAATTTGACTTTAATGTTGGCAAAAGTCTTTGTCTGGATGGTTGAAGAAGGTTTGGACTGACAGCAAGACTGCCAAGTTTAGCCAGTTTTCAAACAGTATTTGGACTTCATGCCCATGTTTTGTCTGTGTGACTTGGAACATAAATGTATTTCTCTTCTGCAACACTAGTATTATGGTAAAGCACTATTTTAAAACTGCACACTGCTCATGTTTAAAAGTACCCTAAAGAGAAAAAAGGTATTAAAAGATCAATGATTGTACAGTAAAGCTGAAGATGTTTCATTTTGTAACCACCTTCATGTTCACATTGGACTTGCTGTTCACTGTTAGACTGGACAAGTTTTAAATACTGGTTTAGTACTATTCCAAAATAGTTCAAATCTGGGTCTAGAAGTACTAAAATAGTTAGATTTGGAATGTACAGTACTTTATGCAAAAACATGGAGCAAAGGCATAGGAAGATTGACCATCTATCAAAATGTATATTCTTTATAGATCTAGCCATATTTCCATCTCATTAAGGAAAATAATTAGTAGTTTATTTACTGCCAGCTGTTGACATTTAGAAGTAGTGAATGGAAAAAAGCTGGAAAATTCATTACCCCTTGTCTTTAATATGTCCTATACACTATAAATAATGACAAAACTTTATTTTTGTATTATTATTATTATTATTATTATTATTATTATTATTATTATTATTATTATTATTATTATTATTATGTTGGAATATAGCATAAGTCACTCCATCTTGTAACCTTCAGTATGCTTAATTCTACACTTCTTCATGCCTACGTGTTAGGCTGCAATCTGCAGCTGCAAACACGTAAGGACAGACAACTAAGAAGCAAGTCAACAAAGCTGTCTACACAAGCTATAATATTATCACTTCCTGATAAGACCTTCCAGTGTGAACCACNCTGTCTCTAACCTCCTAAACTTCCCCTGTTTGCCTCCCCCGGCTCACCCCCCTGCTTGTCGCTTCTGCCTGCAATTTGCTTTGATGATTGCTAATAAAGGAGGTCCCCAGAGACTATTCTGGGCTGATCTCATCCCGAGGAAACCTGGTCTGGTGTCTTCATATGACAACTCATGAATCAGCCCCCGGACGAGGTCTGACACCAAGCCGGGAGACTCAGGTCCCGGTTTTCTACATTATTATTATTATTATTATTATTATTATTATTATTATTATTATTATTATTATTATTATTATTATTATTATTATTATTATTATTATTATTATTATTATTATTATTATTATTATTATTATTCAAGGATTCTCAACTAGCAGGGTCTAGAAGAAGAGCCTTTTCTACCATGGCTCTCATTTTCTGGAACATCATTGCCCCCAAGATTAAATCCAGATCCATTCTTTTGGCCTTTTAAAAAGACTTGAAGACATGGCTGTGCCAACTAGCCTAGGGTCCTAAAGGGGTTGTGGCATTGTGGAGGTGGCTAATGGATTAGATAGTACCTCACCTCCTCCCCATGCCATACCTTCCTTTCTTCTTCTTTATCTTGTTCAATTTAACCCAAAGATGCTTTTTCATGAGGTAACTGGACTTTCTTGTTTTTCTCTGAAGATGTTTCGCTTCTTATCCAAGAAGCTTCTTCAGACATGACCTGGATGACTGAGAATCTCCATAGACATTGGTCAATTTAATTTTTTTTTTAAAAATAAACAAATATAAATTTTAAATTTAAGATCTCTTTTAATGGTTTATGTGGCATCTTTATTGAATGTAAGCCACCTAGAGTCCCCTTTGATGAAATGGGTGACATCTAAGTTTAAAAAAATAGATAATCGTGCATTTGAAAGAATGGGGATCAACAAAGAGGACAGCAGCAATGGTTTCTGTCAGTAAAGGACCTATAAACAATATTGTAGCATGGTGTAAGGAAGAGGCCTATAATCCTGTTCAGAATTTTTTCCACCTGTCCCTGTAGCAGCATGTTAATTTTCCTGAGCTTCCCTTTAAGAAACTGGATTTATGATAAGATTACCTTTATACTTTTTGATTATGACCAAAGAGGAGCAGAATAATTAAAT
Source organism: Protobothrops mucrosquamatus (assembly GCF_001527695.2). Classification (NCBI taxonomy): domain Eukaryota; kingdom Metazoa; phylum Chordata; class Lepidosauria; order Squamata; family Viperidae; genus Protobothrops; species Protobothrops mucrosquamatus. The sequence goes on from NW_015386389.1 coordinate 276,412, forward strand.
AAGTCTATATAGCACCGTGATTTAAATAAAGGCCACTTGGTCACAATCTATCTTACAACCATTACAAAGCTAATTTTCTTGTATGTTTTAACTAAAGATCCCAAGCTCAAAACTAATTAAATGTTTTCTATCTGTGTTAACAGGGTTGACTTGCAAGAATTACCTGCTCAATGTTTAGAAGGAGCTTAGTGACATACTTAAGAAGGGAAAAAGAGTAACGAAAAAAAAACTGAGCTCACCTAGAAGTCAACTGTGGTTTTAAGAATCTAAATGGATATGTCCACCACATAAAATCTTGGGTCAATGGGAACTCCTTAAGTCTGAAACAACCTGAGCAATACATGCTGAAGTCCCCATGCTGATGTCCCTGCTATTCCATCCCATGATGTCCAAAATTGAAGCAAGTGTTTTAATGTCTCTTAAGGAAACATTTCCTTAATATTGAAAAATTGTGATCAAAGTATCTCCCCTGCCCTAACCCTAAATGTTAAATTTAAATATTAATGGGAAACTAAAAATTGGGAAAAACTAACCAGGACATTGATTGTCTAAAAAGATTGAATGTTAAAACAACTAGGATATGTATAAACAAAAATTATTGATAAATGCAAGAAAGGTATTTTTATCTAATCAATATAGTAAGAATTGTATTAATTTAAACACGAGATAGTGAATACCAAGGGGAAAAGAGAGGAAATATTTAATGTAATAGTTTGAGATCTGTACTAAATATATTTTTATATTATTGAATTATTGACCGACTCAGCCGCCATGTTGCTTTTCAAATATTTAAATGTGAAATTAGAAAATCAATATTTTTTTAAAAAAAAAATGTACGTAAATATTATGTAGGGGCCAGGATGGCTCATGTGGCTAGGACGCTGAGCATGAAGCCCATTGAGAGATTGACAACTCAGCAATTTGAAACCTAAGGGCATGAGTCATGTGATGGAATGAGCCCCTGTCAATTGGCCCTAGCTTCTGCCAATCCAGGCGTTTGAAAGCACGCAAATGCAAAAAGATAAATAGATACCACATCAATGGGAAAAATAACAAGGACATGAAAAAAGCCTCCTTGGGTGTCTTCTGGGCAACAGTGATGTCACTGGCTAATCCTTTCAACCTGGAAGTACCTTGGTAGATGCTTCTGATGTGAATGTAGTAGCAGTAGTAGGTAAATCTATATAAATAAAAATGTAAATGTTCATTTGTTCAAAATCTTAAATCTCCGAAAGTTCTTCACCGATTGCTTTGAAATTTTGACACAACGTTGCATCCGAATACACACGTGTTTTTATATACAGTAGCTATATTATATAGATGTCACACCTGTGACAGGTAAAAACATGCTTTTTTTGAAAAACAGTGCCATCTGTTGGACGTAAAAGCAACACATGCTTTTACCAGACTGAGCCACAGCAACGCGTGGCCGGGTACAGCTAGTATTAAATAAAGGACTAACAATACCTCCCTGAAAACTTAACAGAACTGTATCAAGTTTCCTGTGCAGATATAATATTGAAGAATAAAGATCTGCTTTCCAAAATTGGTTAGACCTAGAATGGGAATGAAGAGGGGGAAAATGCCAAAAATGCAGTTCTATTGAAGAATAGACATTCTTATAATCAAGACTAGAGCTGCTTATTAAGGAGCTGGAAATAATTCAGTTCTCAATTTCTTGATCATCCCACTATCAAGAAAACATTTTTTGTTAGAGTTTCTTTACTAAATTTAGTTGGAAAGGGGCAAGATGCTAGCAGAAACCCATTAATAAGACTGTTCATTCTTTTAGAATTAAATATATTTTCTCAGTATTCTTTAGTAATACTATTTTCAGAGTACGTCACTGTGAGGAAGCGGCACAAAATTTTACAGGTTTTTAGAGAAGAGAAATCAGAAATTTCAGGAAAATAATAACAAAATATTGTTCTACCATGATTGTTGTGAAGAAACCCTGTGTATAATTAAGCTCTGATAGATTGTCCCATAACTGAAGGAAATTAGTTATGTTTTTGTCTTTAATTTATTACAGACTTTTTGATATTTTACACAGAATTATTATCTATGACTTAACTAATATTGGATGAGTGGATGGATAGACAGATGACGATTTCTCTAAAAGTCAGAAATGTCTGATTTCTCTTCTCTAAAAATCTTTAAAATGTTTTGCCACTTCCTCACAGTAAAGTACTCTGAAAATAGTATTACTAAAAATACTGAGAAAATATATTTAATTCTAAAATACTGTATATGGATGGATGCATGGATGCATGGATTTTAAGGAGTTGTCCTGAAACAGATACCCTAACATGTATAGACATTCAATATTCCTACATAGAATATAGAATAACAGAGTTGGGAGGAACCTTAGAGGTCTTCTAGTCCAATCCCTGCTCAAGCAGGGGACCCTATACCATCTGGATAAATGATTGTCCAATTTCTTTTTGAGCACCTTTCAGTGATGGAGCACCCACAACTTCTGGAAGCAAGCCATTCCATTAATTAAGTCCATAAGGTCAATGCTCATTCTTCTGTGTCTTACTGAAACTTTGCCAATGTTTTCTAAGACTAAGATTAAGATTTTTTTTTAAAATGTATTTTTGAAAATCTGTAATTTTAAAGTAAACACCTTGTATGTTTGTTTCAGCCAATTTCTAGCCCAGGAACAACTGCAGGTTCTTGCTAAAATTATGAAAACAATACTATTGTGTCCCACTGCCAGTTCTCCTCCTTTGGGGGCATGTCTACAACATTGTGACATCTATAAAATGGAGGGGGGGAAGCTTGCATCTTTGTATGGTGGCACTGCTTTTGTCATCCCCTTTCTCCATGGAGAATGCTACATTATCCATCTCTTTAAAATAATTTATAGTGTTACTGAAGCTACTCAATCAAAATGAATCGAAACAGTTTTTTTTAAAAAAAAAAAGTTTGATTCTCCCCATTTTGTGAAAAAGTGGAACAACTTCTTGACATGATTATATTATATCCTGTGGATTAATCTCTTCTCTTAAAATTGAACTTTAATCTCAAAACCACACAAATTGAATCAGGCCAGTAAATCTCAGACTACAATCTCAGATTATATCATGCCTTCTTTCAGATTCCAGTTTACATAAAATCAGAACTGAGTCACATTGATATAAAATTATAAACCCAATTTTGTCAGTGTCCTACCTATAGTACTTTGATTTATCCTTGTTCTTTTGAGAGTAAAGAAATAATGAGATCATATTCAGTTGACATTCACCTGGAGGCAAATAGGACATTGTAAAGGATATTCACCTTGGTAAAAAGCATACCCCCATTACTAAATATAAGAGTGTTCTCCCATTTTCAATACCCTGAACTCAAAAATAAACTACATTTCCAGGGTTGCATTTAAGAAACACACGTTCAAAACTGGCATATCTTTGTAACAAGCATCTACACGGTCAGTGAAACATAAATAATGGGAAATGTATTTACCACCTCTTTCAAACAATATGTTTAATTAAACAATGATAATCTTGTTAGGAACACTTTAGATTTTGCCTCATTAGCTGAGTTGGGAAAAAAATGTAGTTAAGGACATTTTGAATAATGTAACCTAAATTGTGATTTAGGTCAGAATTTTAATAATAGATTTCCCTTTCTAGATGAAACTGCTCTCTAGGAACGCCCACCAATCTAAAGAGCTTTGAAATATTACACTGGGTGAAATACATGAAAGCCCAAAGGTTCTCATGCTCCCTTGCTTAGCTTATAATTATTAAAATACATCTTAATTTCAACTGAATCTTCAATTTCTCATCATTTGCTCTGCGTCTGCTATGACCTATCTTGGCCTAATTTCTACATTCTGAACAGTTTTGTATATTTCCGTCAACTATATTTTAAGAGGTAGCTAACTGGAGTCCTGTTTGCATGTTTCTGAACAATACAAGCAGGAAGGAGTACATCCATAATGTTGGGCCCAATGTTTTGTTTCCTCAAATATTTCTGAACTATGAATCTATTCCTTCTACCCCATTTTTATTCTAAATGGGTTTTCCACACCCTGGTATCATTCACAATGGTTCGATAATATCATTCACAGATCATAAGGGCTAGATTTGACCAGTGGTGGGATTCAAATATGTGTGGATGCCGCTTCTGGAAGTCCATTCTGGGCCTGAGCAACAAAAAAATAGTTACCGGTTCTGCCGAAGTGGTGAGAACTGCTGAATCCCACCACTGGATTTGACTCATTTGAAGGACACCAAGGTAATTAAAGCCTACATTAGACATTCTATTATTTGCATAAGTCATGGAAGTCCATCATTAAATGAAATCCTACTATAAGTGATGCTTTCTTGTCATTCAAATAATTTTTCTTTGTTGAAAAGGGTGACTTGAAATTTCTTGGTAAAACTTGCATTTTGTCTTCACCATTCCTCTCTGTTAAGAATGACATTTTTCATTGTAAGATAATATTATTTAACAGCAAAAGTATAACTGAATTGGAAGGGACCTGGGAGGTCTTTTAGTCCAGCCCCATGCTCAAACAAGAGACCCTGTACCATCTCAGTCAAATGGTTGTCCAATCTCTTCCTAATTTGTATATTTATTTATACAGTTCAAAGGGTGCTCAACTTCCAATGACTCTGGGCACCTTTTAATTAAAAAGTAAGGAAAAATCCAATAAACAAACAATAAAGCCCAAAAAGAGATCACAAACTGCTCATAGACAAACATTAATATACAACTGCATCTTTGAGATGCTCAACCATCACAGGGGGATCACAGGCAGGAATTACAACAGAGAAGATATATAAAGAACGGTTGCTGGAATAGGGTATGTCTAGTTTAACGAAGAGAAGGACGAGGGGGGACATGATAGCAGTGTTCCAATATCTCAGGGGCTGCCACAAAGAAGAGGGAGTCAAGCTATTCTCCAAAGCACCTGAAGGCAGAACAAGAAGCAACGGATGGAAACTAATCAAGGAGAGAAACAACCTAGAACTAAGGAGAAACTTCCTGACAGTGAGAACAATTAATCAGTGGAACAACTTGCTCCAACACTGGAAGTTTTTAAGAAGAGATTGGACAACCATTTGTCTGAAATGGTATAGGGTATCCTGCCTGAGCAGTGGGTTGAACTAGAAGACCTCCAAGGTCCCTTCCATTATTCTATTCTATTCTATTCTATTCTATTCTATTCTATTCTATTCTATTCTATTCTATTCTATTCTATTCCATTCCATTTCATTCCATTCCATTCCATTCCATTCCTTTCTTTTAAGACATGTTTTCTGGAATCACCTAGATCAATAGATAAAAATATTTATTCCTAGAAATGCATAAGAAGGGTCAAAAATTAAAGATATTTAGGAACAGGGAGGAAAATGTAATAGAAACCTTTATTTATTGTATGCAAGTTCATATCACACTTATCCTAATTCTGCATATGACATCATTAAAAAAACAGCCTTGTGGAAATGAAATCAAACAAGCAGACTTCCCCAAAGCAGATGATTGAAAGCAACAACAAGCTCTTCAGTCATAAAGGACATGCCTTACTGAAAAAACACGGAGGTCTCTAGATATGGTTCTGCCACCTTACTCTGCTGGGAATTGCTATCCAATATGGATTTCGCTGCATGAGAAAGAATGAAGCTCGTAGTTAGTTCTTTACTGAATCAATGAGCTTTAAAAATGTTCAACTTTGGACCAGGGGAAAAAAAATGTAGGAACTGTACAATAAAACTTTATATTGCAAGCAATTTTGAAGATATATAACTTGACGCTGCATACAGCTCACACAGGAGAGCTACTCTGAATTGTTCAGTACTAAATCATAATAATTTTGTTCCTTGGTGACTTGCTTTAGAGATTAAAGTGTACTTTAAAATCATTCTTTTATACATTCATCTCCAAAAATGCAATCTATGCACAATCATTTAGTAACATACCCAAACTTCTACATTTTGTGGTTAAAAAGGAAGTACCATGTTATGAAACTGCTTTTGATTATCATTATTGTTTCATTAGCATCACTTTGTAAATCAATGTGTAATTATTCCCAGTCCCAGAGTATTTATCAAATTCATTCTAAGATGAATCTGCATTTGAGTTGAAGGAAATGGAATAAGTCAAACTACAATGTTTATGCAAGAAATGCAGCCTTGAAATTGGCACTCAGCCTGATGGGACTTTGCAAAAGTGGGACACAAAACTTAGGCCATTCTTTTATTTGGCCAGTGCAATTACTGAGCTGCCAAACAAACACTGCAAAGAGAAATGTGTCTGGTGTTTCCAATGTTCCTTGTGGCTGATANAGTGGGTGTGGCCTACTGGGTGGGTGTGGCCAGCTCTACATCGTTCGCGTCAAGGGTGCCTATGGGAGCCTGGGCAGGAGTGGGATAGATCTGAGGGTCTCTGGCAGAAGGGGGTGGTACCAGGGCAAGTGCCAAGGCATGGTCCACTGGAGGAGCCTCACTGTTCCTCTCAGGCCATACGGGGGGGGGGCTTATGGAACTAAGACTGAATATGTTTCAGCATAGATGGCCACCACAAAATTGTACATTGCCTCCTGGCTGGCCTGGGCCAGGGCCAAGGCAGTGGGGCCGTTCCCTCACTGTTTCCAGGATGGCTTCGCGGGCCACATGAAACCACTTCGCGGGCCGCATCCGGGCCCTGGGCCTTGTGTTTGACATGTCTGGTATAAGGTTTCCTGCCTGAGCAGTGGGTTGAACTAGAAGACCTCCAAGGTCCATTCCATTATTCTATTCTATTCTATTCTATTCTATTCTATTCTATTCTATTCTATTCTATTCTATTCTATTCTATTCTATTCCATTCCATTCCATTCCATTCCATTCTTCTAAGACATGTTTTCTGGAATCACCTAGATCAATAGATAAAAATATTTATTCCTAGAAATGCATAAAAAGGGTCAAAAATTAAAGATATTTAGGAACAGGGAGGAAAATGTAATAGAAACCTTTATTTATTGTATGTAAGTTCATATCACACTTATCCTAATTCTGCATATGACATCATTAAAAAAAACAGCCTGGTGGAAATGAAATCAAACAAGCAGACTTCCCCAAAGCAGATGATTGAAAGCAACAACTCTTCAGACATAAAGGACATGCCTTACTGAAAAACACGGAGGTCTCTAGATATGGTTCTGCCACCTTACTCTGCTGGGAATTGCTATCCAATATGGATTTCACTGCATGAGAAAGAATGAAGCTCGTAGTTAATTCTTTACTGAATCAATGAGCTTTAAAAATGTTCAACTTTGGACCAGGGGAAAAAAATGTAGGAACTGTACAATAAAACTTTATATTGCAAGCAATTTTGAAGATATATAACTTGACGCTGCATACAGCTCACACAGGAGAGCTACTCTGAATTGTTCAGTACTAAATCATAATAATTTTGTTCCTTGGTGACTTGCTTTAGAGATTAAAGTGTACTTTAAAATCATTCTTTTATACATTCATCTCCAAAAATGCAATCTATGCACAATCATTTAGTAACATACCCAAACTTCTACATTTTGTGGTTAAAAAGGAAGTACCATGTTATGAAACTGCTTTTGATTATCATTATTGTTTCATTAGCAGCACTTTGTAAATCAATGTGTAATTATTCCCAGTCCCAGAGTATTTATCAAATTCATTCTAAGATGAATCTGCATTTGAGTTGATGGAAATGGAATAAGTCAAACTACAATGTTTATGCAAGAAATGCAGCCTTGAAATTGGCACTCAGCCTGATGGGACTTTGCAAAAGTGGGACACAAAACTTAGGCCATTCTTTTATTTGGCCAGTGCAATTACTGAGCTGCCAAACAAACACTGCAAAGAGAAATGTGTCTGGTGTTTCCAATGTTCCTTGTGGCTGATANATGTATTTCACAGCTGTGAGGCTCAGCAGAGGGAACATTGAAGACTAGGCAAATACACAACATATTTGCAGAATGTTGCTGTGCGCTGTGTCAGGTAGCTTACAACTGTAGGAGAGTCAATTTGGCACACTAAGACAGAGGTCCCCAACCTATTGAGCACCAGGGACCAATTGCATGGAGAGAGGTTTTTCTGTGGACTGTGTGTGTGTGTGTGTGTGTGTGTGTGTGCTTTCATGTACTGCCTGCATCCCACAGATGGGGCTTTGCTTGTTTGCATGGACCAGTTTCTGACATGCCACGGACCGGTACTGGTCCATGGACAAGGAGTTGGGGACCCCTGCACTAAGAAACACCTATGCCTAGCCTTTTGAGGAGCTGGGAAATAAAATTCTATTTACTTGGCCTTATATGCAAGCAGGGCTATGCTAAAAAAAAAAAAAAAAGGCTATAGAGACTATGCCTTAGAATATTTTGGAAGTGCTTGTACTATGGACCTTAGTGCAAACTTGGTAGATACTTATGCATGCAGTTTCTTCTCAGTCTTTGATCTATAAGTCTGAGTCTATGATCTCATTGCAACCACATCAGAAGTAGTTAGATGGTTAGCTTCCTTAGCTATTGAGCTGTAATATCTATCCTATTGTGTCTTTATGGTGACATATTATGGTGATTTTATCACAGTTTTACTCTAATTTAACATTTTATTTCCTCTACTGAATTGTCCATCCACTGTCCATCCATGTATAGGCTGATACTTTATTTAAACTTGTATTTGTGTTTGTACATATAATGTGTTTTATTAGTGTTGCATATCAGTGATTGCATGACCTCTGTAGATAACATATGCTAAATAAATAAGAGTCTTTGGTTTGTATAATTAATGAAGAGAAGGACTAGGGGTGACCTGATAACAGTGTTCCAATATCTCAGGGGTTGCCACAAAGAAGAGTCAAGCTATTGCCACAGCACCTGAGGGCAGGACAAGGAAGCAATGGATGGAAAAGAATCAAGGAAAGAATCAACCTAGAACTAAGAAGAAATTTCCTGACTGTTAGAACAATTAACCTTTGGAACAACTTGCCTCCAGAACTTTTGAATGCTCCAACACTGGAAGTTTTTAAGAAGAGATTGGACAACCATTTGTCTGAAATGGTATAGGGTTTCCTGCCTGAGCAGGGGTTGGACTAGAAGACCTCCAAGGTCCCTTCCATTATTCTATTCTATTCTCTTCTACTCTACTCTACTCTACTCTACTCTACTCTACTCTACTCTACTCTACTCTACTCTACTCTACTCTACTCTACTCTACTCTACTCCACTCCACTCCACTCCATTCTTTAAATAAAAATATGAAGCACCTGACACTATCAAAGCTGCCACTGGCCAGAGCATAAAAGAACTCAAAGAATTAGTGCAAGATCGGAATATATGAGAGACCTGGCCCGTAGAATCACGAAGAGTCAGACATGACTTAATAGATAATATCATCTTCATCTTCATCATCATCATCATCATCATCATCAAGAAGCATTTTAGGTGCAAAGTCACTCTCTTTCTCAGGCTTATGAAGAATGCAATGGCAAACCACTTTCAAAACCTTACCAAGAAAATTGCAGGGATTATTTCATGCAGTTTTTCAGGCATCAACACTGACTTGACAGATTTAAAATAACTTGTTAGAATTACAGCCTTACTACTTCTACAGCTTTCTACTTCCAAAGTAAATATTTATTCTAGTTTATTTGAACAGAGGTCATTTTATTGTAGGGATCCTGGGCTTGCCAAGGAAGAGACTAATGGCTAATGGTGTTCCAGAGTCTTGAGTGATGGAAGGGTGAAGTGAAATATGGTAAATACTAAACAGCATTCTGCTTCAATGCAAATGAAACAATATTTATTGAACATACAGTATTTTTCATGAAAAGCAGGTAGCTCCAATCAATCAATCAATCAATTTAGAAACAATGGTTTAAACTGTTCATTTTAATACTGGTTCTATTTTAAGTCAACTCCCCTGCCTGTATTTTCTTTGTTGTTATTTTCTACTTTTTCTTATTAATCTTAACTTTTTTTGTCTTTTTAATTATATGTAGTGTTATGACTTGTGAACATAATAAATTGATTGATTGATTGATTGCTCCTTTCCCTGAACTAAGAAGTTCAGGATATATCTCCTTTTCATTAAGTCTTTACACAGAAATAATGCTTATTCATTAAATGTAATTTAATTTGAGACTATTGGATCATTTTGATCAATTTAGGGATTCTGAAAACCATGTTTCTTTTTGCCTTAAATTATTTCATGAAATTTTGTTTATTCATGTTGCTTCTGTAAATGACTGTCATTCCCCAAATCAAGGAAATTCCCTAAGCAGTAGTTAGTGGATCTTATCATGCCAAATGCTTGAATAGTTGGGAGAATGACTAGCATCTAAAGTACACCTTTGAAATTAGAGTAAATGAACTGTCACCTGATAGAACAAAACAATATGCAAATTAAAGATAATTATAAATTATGCAAGTAACATCTTGGAAGCATGGAAAAAAAGCCCCTAGGATAAAGACACACACAAAGAAATAACTATAGCTTAATAATACTAATGAGGATGACAACCATTGATATAACTTTTTTTTAAAAAAAATCTCAGACAGACAATAAATAGGATTCAAATTTAATTGACACCTTAATTATGGAAGATGATGTGATATGTGCATGATTTTATATATCTATTCTATATATAGATAAATATATATACATATACATACATACAGGTTTGTTTGTATTAAACAGTCTGGTTTATTATATCCTGGTGTTCGTTTTTCTTTCTTATTTGGTCAACATGATGCCCAGGATTTGCATTTTTAGCATTTTAAAAGACATACATACATACATACATACTATTTATTGTTTTTAAAATATACATACATACATACATACATACGTGTGTGTGTGTGTGTGTGTGTGTGTGTGTGTGTAATGGTATAAAATCCTCGAACTCTGGGATGAACTTTGAAACAGCTGTTTATTGTTAAAACAATAAAAACAAAAGCAACTATTTACAACACCTAAAAATCGACTGTCTTAGCTTTTGCTGGTCCACTGCCAGCGTCATCAGAGTAAGGTTTGGGGTGGGGAGTTTGCTTATAAACCCGGTGACTCCGTACTCTACCCATTGATCGTGTAATGGGACCGCACAGCAGAAGACAAGAATGATATGTGGACATACCAGGGGAGGAAGGGGGGAGTGGCAATGGAGGGGCATGCACAATGCCAGATCGAGATACACAGCCTGCAATGACCACGGGAAGGGAGCGATTGGAAGATAGATCAGCAGCAACATCATGTGGCCGGGTGCAAAAAAGATGGGCGGGGAAGACAGAAAAAGGGGGGAGGAACCCCCAGAATCAGTGTGTATGCCAGGAGAGGGGACACAGAAAGGAGAGGCAGGATTGACAGGAGTGGGAAAGGGAAAGAAAGGAGCAATGGGAGGAAGGAGAGCAACAGGACTGGAAGGCGGACGAGGAGAGGCAAGAAAATTAGAGCAACTACGGTCAGTTAGAATAGGCGGTCCCATTACGCGATCAATGGGTAGATTATTGAGTCAACTGGGTTTATAAGCAAACTTCCCACCCCAAATGCTTACTCTGATGATGCTGGCAGTGGACCAGCGAAAGCTAAAACAGTCGATTTTTAGGTGTTGTAAATAGTTGTTTTTATTGTTTTTATTGTTTTAACAATAAACAGCTGTTTCAAAGTTCATCCCAGAGTTTTAGGATTTTATATCATTACATAAATATGCCTGGGATTCACATTTTTATAGTTATTAGGGTAATTCAGCAATAAACCTCTATTTGGTTATCAATAACACTCGTAAATACAGAACTTTTATTATACACATTAGAAAATTACAACATTACATTACTTTTCGACATAATCACCACTCAAATTGAAGCTCTTGTCATACTGTCTTAAAAGGTTTGAAATTCCTTAATAGTAATCACTCAGCACTAAATCTTGGCTATGGGGGGGATCAAAAACATTCCAACGGAACTGCTTCAAAATTTCTTGGGTGTGTCTAGCGGTGTGTGGGCGAGCATTATCGTGAACCAACACCACACAGGAAGTCAGCATGCCCCAACACTTTTTATGGATGGCTCATCTGAGTTTTTGTAACGTTTCACAGTAGACTTCTGAACTGATGGTCAAACCATGCTCCATGAACTTCACTAGCCATAGTCCTTTGGCATCTTCACATTTGGCAGGATTTTCTATGTCACCACTTCTGGTGTGGTGTTGGTTCATGATAATGTTTGCCCGCACATCTCTAGACGCACGTAAGAACTTTTGAAGCAGTTCCATTGGGATGTTGTGGTTGTACGTGTGTATGCATGTGCATTATTGGTATCATTATTATGATTATTATTACTCTGTTTTGCATGAACACTAAGAGCTTCTACACCTGAGAAAAATTCCTTGTGTGTCCAACCATACTTTGCCAAATAAAGTATTCTATCTTTTATCTATCTTATTCTTTTATTGTGGTATTAACTTTTAAACCTTGTAAGCTAAATGTAGTCTTGTGTAATAGGGTAGCATCTAATTCTAACAAACAGATAAATGAATTTAATTATAATAATGGCATACTTTCTGGTTAAATCCTCTAACTTGATCCATGGCATTAGATATGAAGGGAAGGGAAGGGAAGGGAAGGGAAGGGAAGAGAAAAATATTTGTGGATATTTTTATCACCTGTACATAGAACATTTAGAAATCCAGAAGTTAAGAGGAAAAAGAATAGCAGAAAGCATTGACTGTATTTTGATAGGTTTAAAATTCTGTGGGTGATGAAAAGTTTTTAATGGTTGATTTGGTTTCATCTAGTCTAAGTACTGTATCAGATATTATCAGCTACTGACAAATCATATCTCTGTACCCTCTTTAATTCTTCATTGCAGGATCCAATGCAGGATCCAATGCAGTATTTTACTTACTTCAGGTAAATTCCTATTTATTTAATCAGACACTTGGGGTTTCCACTCTAAAATCTAAGTCATTTCTATGAAGCAGGTATAAACACTTTTGTTTAGGCTGTTTTCTCCCTAGAATTCTATTTTATGTTTATTTCTTTTCATTTTTGAACATAGCTGCTAGATAGGTATGTATTGTAGGGAATTAATCTAAGTGAGAAATATCAATGGAAACTTTTCATTTATCCAACCTATGTGGTTTACAGTATCCTTGCCTGTTTCTATGTCAGTCTCTTTTACTCTCTGCTACCACAATAGAGCAGATTGTTAGCAGATTTTCTGTTTTCCTTTTTGTATCACTGTGACTGCACTAATTCAAGTGCAAATTGAAAGATAATAATGATGATGATGATGATGATGATGATGATGATGATGATGATGATGATGATGATGATAAAGTTGGAAGGGACTTTGGAGGTCATCTAGTCCAACCCCTTGCTCAGGCAGGAAACCCTATCCCATTTCAGACAAATGGCTGTCCAGTTTCTTCTTAAAAACTTCCAGTGTTGGAGCATTCACCACTTCTGGAGGCAGGTTGTTCCACTGGTTAATTGTTCTAACCGTCAGAAAGTTTCTCCTTAGTTCTAGGTTGCTTCTCTCTTTGGTTAGCTTCCACCCGTTGCTCCTTGTCCTGCCTTCAGGTGCTTTGGAAAATAGCTTGACTCCCTCTTCTCTGTAGCAGCCCCTGAGATATTGGAACACTGCTATCATGTCCCCCCTCGTCCTTCTCTTCATTAAACTATACATACCCCTAGCACTGTGTTGGTTTTTTTGGCAGCTGCAGCACACTGCTGGCTCATATTTAAATGATTGTCCACTAGGACTCCGAGATCCCTCTCACAGTTACTACTATTGAGCAAGGTACCCCCTGTACGATACCTGTACATTTGGTTTTTCTTGCCTAAATGTAGAACCTTACTTTTTTCACCATTGAATTTCATTTTGTTAGATAGCGCCCAGTGTTCAAGTCTGTCCAGATCCTCCTGTATCCTAAGCCTGTCTTCTGGAGTGTTGGCTATTCCTGCCAGCTTGGTGTCGTCTGCAAATTTGATGAGTTCCCCATCTATCCCCTCGTCCAGATCGTTGATGAAGATGTTGAAGAGCACTGGGCCCAGAACAGAGCCCTGGGGCACCCCACTACACACTTCCCTCCATGTAGATGCGCTTCCATTGAGGACCACACGCTGAGTACAGCCGGTCAGCCAGCTACGGATCCATCTGGTGGTGGTGCTGTCTAACCCGCATTTTTCTATCTTCTCAAGTAGTAGGTTGTGGTCTACTTTGTCAAATGCCTTACTGAAGTCCAAGTAAATTATATCCACAGCATTCCTCTGGTCCACTAATTTTGTCACTTGGTTGAAGAATGCAATAAGATTTGTCTGGCATGATCTGTTTTTGACAAACCCGTGTTGGCTTTTAGTAATGACTTTGTTTGCCTGTAGGTGTTCGCTGATTTGTTGTCTCATAAGGTCTAGGCTAAGGTCCAGTTGGTACCAGAGTTCCTTTATTTTTGTTCTAAAGCTGATGTTATTCATGTTTTAGAGATTTCTATGTTTTTATTTCTGTGCTTTGGGAGAGCTTTTGTTTTTAAATACCATTGAGAAATAAGTAACAAATAACAAACATAAAAAATGAATGTTGATCAATAAAATATCATGGTACATGAAATTCTCAGCATTATTATCCTATTTTGATTCAGCCTGAAGAAGGGGAGAGGGAATCACTTTTGAGAAAAAAGGGAGGGGAAAAGAACATTTTGAGTGAATCTATATAGAATGACCTTGATCTGCTTGTATAGACCTCCTGTATACAATATGCTTATCTTTAGCAGTGCACTTTCACACAGACAAATAAAGAATTTCATGAACTGAGACTCTGACACCAGCCTTGGACCTAAGGCAATCAGCTTCTCATTGACCTCTCAATGCACTTACAAAAGGGAATGGCAACTTCTATTTTCAGATGATCTGTCACTGCCCGTTTCTTCCAATGATGCACATGTTTTGATTGTAATTAAATCTTTACATTTTGCAGCTGGTCATCTTCTTTATATTTAATCATAGTCCCATATTTGCACTTTGCTTGTTGATTTTCATTATTAAAGCTTGCAGATCATTTGCAGTTTCATCTATCAAAGTAGTGTCATCAGCACAAAACTGATTATTGATGTTTCTCCACCCAATTTTAAAATCATCTTCTTTTTTTGTTTTCCTCAGCATATAATACTGCTTTGGAATCCTTTGTTAATTTTTTCCCCTAATATCCTTGTCTTTCCTGGTTTGGGCTTCTTTTTGGCAATTTCTACCATTAGTTTTCTGAAGATACTTTTTTCGGTTTCCTGGTCTTTGGCAGTCATTTTTCACATTGTCTTAATGACTTCTTTGATTTCATTCCACACATCCTCTGATTCTCTACTAATGAAGTTCAGGACTTCAAAGCCGTTTCTGAGATTTCCCTTGAAAATAAGATGTATAGGTTCAAGATCATATTAGGAACACTGGTTCTTCCTCCATGGCTTTTCTTGGAAGCCCATAACTTTGGTGTTATAACTAAGCTCTTCCATCTCTTTGTAACAAATAAAATTTGATTTCTGTGTATGCCATTTAATTATGTCTATGTATATAGGTGTCATTTTGTTGTGTAAGTAATGAAAAAAAATGGATTGGCAGAAACTTCCCAGATGTCCAGCTTCATGTCTGTTTCCAAAGACAAACCATGGAACTATATTTTCTTAGTATCTCCAGCTCTATTCTGTTCCATTCCATTCCATTAAAATATTATTACAGTAAAAATATACTGATTCTATTTATATTTTATGATGAATTCACAATTACAGTATAGGTATCCTTTTCACAGAGTGTAAAAATAAAATTAAGCTATTCTATTAATTTCTGCAAAATTCGAAAACGGAACAGCTGATTTTCCAATACCAAAATATCAATCTCTATGAATTCCGATATAAATTTATCTAATTTATAACTCCCAGCTAAGTATGGAAATCGAAATTTTATTATACTGGAGGTTAGGCTTCACAGTGACTGAATATTCTTATGCGACTTTTGGTATTAAAAAAGGATCAGAAATATAATTTCCAATTCATACTTTGAGAAAAAAAGATGAATTTTAAAAATACAAAAATGGAAATGCTATTCACAGCACAAAAAGAAGGGAAAATGTATAATTATGAACATGGGCCAGCTTATCCCTTTTTTATTATGGCCATGCCTGGTTTCTGTTATATCAATAGATAGGATTATAAATTTTCTGAAGATTGTTGTTGTAGTTATAATAATGTAGAAGTCTTGCACATGTAAGCAGAACTAATAGACACAAATGGGAAAGGAACATCTTGGAAATAGTATCCAATGCCTGAAAGAACAACTTGGCGAATTGAGATGAGAAATAACAGCCATTTTGAATCCACAGGACCAAACATATAAGACCTAATACGTATTAATGGGGATCAGTAACCACATCTTGAAACCACAACAGACAATTGTGACAAAAGTCACTTTGGGATGACAGCTTTGGACTAGAATGCAATGTTAGATAGGTAGAAGAAAATACATGTTATTCCTTTCTTTTTCTCCCTCCCTTCTTCCCTCAATTTCAAATAAAAAATAAGAGGTCAGCCCATAATAAAGCATACCAAGAAACTGTTTTTGCTTCTCATACAATTATCGGCACTCAGATTTTCCTAGTATCGCTGGAAAATAAACATTTTGACAGATGATATTAGAGAAGGTAATAATCAAAACCTCTTGGTTTCCTTGTAGAGTTTGGGTAAAAATCATATTGTTCCACAGATTAATGAATAAAAAGCGTATACAGTATGTCTCCTGGCAACCCAATAACATTTATAGATATTTTGCACCATACAGTAGAAGTTATTACTGCTGCCTGACTTTCTCATATTAATCTCCTTGTTTATTACATAGTTTCCAAATAAGCAAAACTATTTTTAATCTCATACTCCTGTACTGAAGGTTTATGTTTTAAGACACTGTTTCCTCCTTTAGGTATGGTTGATGTTTGCTTTATGGTGGGAGGGGGGAAAGACTTTTGAAATCAGATTTCAATTTATGTTGTAATTCAGACACCTATCAAAATATTTAGTTCTAGAATCAGAACATTTTACACCTGGATGAGATCTGTTAGACAATCCAATCAAACCACTCTCTGCTCAGTGAAGAAATTAAACTGGAAGATACTCTAATTCAGGGGTAGGCAACCTTAGCTCTTTTATGACTCGTGGACTTCAACTCCTAGAATTCCTGAGCCAGCCATGCTGGCTCAGGAATTCTGGGAGTTGAAGTCCACGAGTCATAAAAGAGCCAAGGTTGCCTACCCCTACTCTAATTGATGGCTGCTGCCTGATACCATCAGTTAAGGGCAGACTCTCACCTCTCTGCATAATGCTGTCTTTCTGAATATCGATGGAGATTCTCAGTCATCCAGGTCATGGTTGTCCCAAAGGTGTTTTTTTTTTTCACAAGGCAACTGGACTTTCTTGTTTTTCTTTGAAGACATTTCACTTCTCATCCAAGAAGCTTCTTTAGCTCTGACTAGATGGTGGGGAATGGCAGGATTTATACTCCTTGCAGATAACCGATCATTTGCATTCTTTTAGTGAGGCTACCTGGAGTTTATCTATGTCCTCAGGATCACCTGAGTGGTGCAAATGGGTGTGGAGCCTTCTTGGAACTGCTGAAAGACTGTGTTGTAGACTGGAGATAGATGATGTTGTATCCCCCCACCTCTGTTGAGGGAGGGTTGTTCAATTTTGACATAGATGGCCTTGTTGAACCCTCTGTCTGAAGATCGTTCTGAAGATGATGGACAGTATATTGCCATATAGTGGTAAGGCTATTTACCTGTTCTGAATCAGAATCCTGTGATAAATTGGGTCATTTTGTCATTTTTTTTAAAGTGACCAGAATCAAAGGTAGACTTACTCTTAAGATTTGGGAAATGTGGAGGTTTGTGAGGAAGAGGCTGAAGGTGGGCATACAATCATTTTGCCTGCAATTAATCAGCCAGTAACTTTTTTTCTTTAAGTTTAAAAAAAAATAGGGAACAATTTTGTGTTTTATTTTTCTTTTTGTTCCCAGTTATATTTTTAAAGTAAGTAAGTAAATAAATAAATAAATAAATAAATAAATAAATAAATAAATAAATACAGACAGACAGACAGACAGACAGACAGACAGACAGACAGACAGACAGACAGACGATTTGGACATTTTTTGGAAAAAAATGTCCAGATCAAAGTTCGGTTCGTGCAGAGCA
Organism: Protobothrops mucrosquamatus; assembly: GCF_001527695.2. Taxonomy (NCBI): domain Eukaryota; kingdom Metazoa; phylum Chordata; class Lepidosauria; order Squamata; family Viperidae; genus Protobothrops; species Protobothrops mucrosquamatus. Next base: position 294,608 of record NW_015386389.1, read on the forward strand.
CACAAAAGTTGCATTGTCTCAAATTTAAGCATTGCTCTGTCAAAATTTAAGCACATCTTCCAATATTTATTTGTTTGTTTGTTTGTTTGTTTATTGTTTGTTTGTTTGTTTGTTTTTTTATTAGATTATTGACCTTCCCTTGAGGTCACCTTGAGGTGACTTTCGATGGCTCCTCTCTTGCCTTGCCTTTTCCCACTATTTTTCTTTACTCTTATATTCATATAAGCTGATAAATATGATTGAGAGAAACAGACCGGGGGGAAAAAAAGAATGTTGCATGGTAAAAATCCTGGTTATGTCACCTAAATGAGGTGACAGTCCACTGATTTCTTAGTTAATTCACAAAAGGGTTTTCCATTTGCTGAAAGCCCTCCAAAGAATTGCCTGCCTCAACCATGAATTATGTGCACACACATGTGCGGGCACACACACACACACTCACACACACACACACTCACACACACAGACCACAACTCATTTCTATGTGTCAAATATGTTTTCTGTCAAAAATCCAAACTAAAAAGTTAAATGTTTACCAAAGTACTTCTCCTGGAGCTAAATTGCTGCTTGGTAAGGAGCAATAGAATCCCAACTGTTATATTAATTTGCATTTTGAGGTCTTGCCACAAAATTACACTTCTTAAATTGCACCACCTCCGACCAGATTTAAACTGCCTAACTATATATATATATATGTTTTCCAATTGAACTCTCTTAAATCTGCATGAAAGCAATTCTTTTTTCAGGCTACATTCTCAAAATTATTAGGGCAATTTACATTTTCTTCTTAGCATCATTAGACTTTTTTTTTTACTTGTTTTTATTTAATTGAGAATTGGAGTTCTCCAATATAGTCATAATCTCTTTCTTACAAAATGTTTGTAATATCAAAGCACGTTCTCTCTCTAGAAAGATTTCCATGGAAACAAAGACCAGGTTAAATACTTAGGACAACTTTTACATCTTGTCTATATGCATCATTATTAGCTGCATTGTGAAAATGTACTACACGTTGTCAATGTTACCTCCTACCAGCCCATCGCTGAAGTAGTCTGAAATCAGTTTTAGGTCTTTTGATGTGGAAATGGTGGATTTTTTTAAAAAAGAATAACAACATAATAGAGTTGGAAGGGACTTTGAGGTCTTTTAGTCCAACTCCCTGCTCAAGCTGGAAAATATATACCATTTCAGACAAATGGTTGTCCAATCTCTTCTTAACCCCTCCCCCCCCCCCAGTGTTGGAACACCCACAACTTCTGGAGGCAAGTTGTTCCACTGATTAATTGTTCTAACTGTCAGGAAATTTTTCCTTAGTTCTAGGTTGCTTCTCTCCTTGATTAGTTTCCATCCATTGCTTGTCTTCTGTTAGTTCTAACCATCCTTTTTTTTTTTTCATGTAGAAAATTTGAGGACAATAAGGATGAGTGCCGTCATGACCTTATTCTGAACAGTAATGTTCATCTCCAATTGTTTCAATGAGTCTGCTGCCACTCCCACTTCTATCTTTTAACTGAGCAATGGACCTTTTTTATGCAAAACTGATTTTGTTACAAAGGAGACTGTAAGTCTAATTTTGCTTACTTTAATTGCTGTATTTTAAAGGGAATATTGAGCTATAAGATCCATAGACTAGTTCCTGGATGACAATATGAGCTGAACAAACAATTTCCAACTGAATATCTTTTGCATACATATCAAATATTCCAATAATACCCCCAACTTTAACCACAATTGTTTAACAGCTGCATAAGAGTTGCAGTGATCTGTTTGACTGGATGGCAACAAACAAAAACAATATTCTTACTGCTTGCTGCCATCTAGTGTTTAATAGCTTGATAGGTCAATTCTTGATGCGTTGGGATGCCTAGGGTACATAAACATATTCTGTATGGTGATTGGTGACAGCTTTTCCAGCAAATAGTAATGTTGTTCAGAAACTAAGTTTAGCTATAGAAATCAACAACCACTGTCCTTACAATATTGTACAGTAGAACTATATAGACAGCAGAATAAGGTATTTTTTTCTGGATAGCCATTAAGGGCCCATGGTGATGACAGCGTGATTCATGTTGACATGATTTCCCAGCAATGATATAGGAGAAAAAAACATCACAAAGTGGCTATTTGGATGAGTCAATATTAAACTTCCAATATAACAACTCCCTAGAAGCATGCAAATATCTGGAATTATACATTTTGGGTCTGTTTCAACTGACTGTATCTTCCATGGACTGCATCTAAAGTCAGACCAACTATATCAGCTGAATCTTCAGTCATATTTTATTGCTGATCACTCGCCCAGACTTCATTACAAATTTTCTATGGAAAAAGAAGAAAGAAAAAGAGCAAATACTTTTTTTGAAAACGTTTTTTAAAAAAATCTTTCATAATAATGGCCAGGAAATGAAGGTAATGAATTTGATTTCCATTTTTGTTTTAATTTTATGAGCTCTTCCACAATAAAGCACAAAGGATCTGAATAGAATCTTTATAATACAGATATAATCTTTGTAGAGAACATATTAGGCTCCATTGATTGCTGGCAAACATGGAAGTAGAATAGTAGACTTGTATCCCTTTTTGTCAGAAGGGTGTGGGCATAGCACTGAAAATAAATAAAATGCATGCTTCCAAGACTGTAAGGAGTTTTATATGTGATACCTGCTATTGCAATTCCAGCAATAGTAAGTAATCTATGTCATGCTTACCTTCCAGAGGAACAAAAGATTCTGCTTATATTAGAACAGGGGTAGGCAACCTTGGCTCTTTTATGTGACAATTCAATATCTTATTATTAACCAACATCCAGTCAGCTATGCTGACTCAGGAATTCTGGGAGTTGAAGTCCATGAGTCATAAAATAGCCAAGGTTGCCTACTCCTGTATTAGAAGAATCAGATAATATCAAATAATATCACTTTCATCCAGCTGAACTAAGTATCAAAGGCATAGCTTTGTGGGGAAAAAACATTCAGCTGGCTAAAGAAACACATCCTGTCTTAATTAAATCAAGAAACATCACAAACCAGCTTACTCTGCTCTGGATGTAGGTTAATAATAAGATATTGAATAGTCACATTCACTACATACCAGATCCTTTTAATGTAATATATCCTATTACATTGCATCAACAAACTGACATCTTCCTGGAAAAAAAATGATAGGAATGATTTTAGTATCAAGAGATGCTAAGTTTTGATCTCTATAGAACTCTATATCTCATTTGAAGTAAAATTATATTTAATGCTCTCATGAAATATGAGAGAATTGTAACACTGAGTCTGAATACTGAGTGAAAATATATTTTTCTCTTCTTCCAGAAAACTAATCCTGCAACAGTAATTACCTTAATCTTTAGACATTTCTTTCATTTTGAGCCCAATAGCTGACCTTTGAGAAAAGTTATTTTACTATGAAGGAAACAAACTCTGGACATGAAAAAATAAAAGTTGGGAGAAAGTAATTTTAAAGCATGTCACTTAGCTATCACCAATTACTTGGAAGCTATATTCAAATATCCTATAGTTTTAAATCAACACAGAACATAGAATGATAGAGTTGGAAGGGACCTTGGAGATATTCTAAGGCAGCCCCTGGTCAAGCAGGAGAGACCATATAACATTTTAGACAAATGGTTGTCCACTCTCTTTTTGAAAGCTTCCAGTGATGGAGCACCCACAACTTCTGAAGGCAAGCTATTCCATTGGTTGATTGCTCTCACCATTAGGAAATTTCTCCTTAGTTCTAGGTTGCTTCTCTCCTTGGTTAGTTACCATTCATTGTTTCTCGTCTTGCCTTTTGGTACTTTGGAAGATAGTTTGATCCTGTCATCTTTGTAGGAGCCCCAATGGAATTAAATGTTTTGGAGAGAGGTAGTGAGACTTTTACATAATTAGGTACAAGGGGTGTAACCTGCACATACTAACTTTTCAATTACTTTTGAGGGTTGCATATTGTATTTAAGTTCTCTGATCTCTGCAGTGTTATTCTGAAATAGCTAAATGCCATTGTTTATATTAATTACAGAGATGAAGCTTAATAAACAAAGAAAAAAAAAACAGAATTGTATAGAGTTCAATTAACCCTTTGGTGATAATAGATGAATCTGGTTCAAATAGGAAGCTATAAATTATTGGATGGTGACTTTATGCTGATATCACAAAGAGACTTGTAAATCATCTTTTGAATGTCAAATCCAAAGTTTAGCTTTGGAATAACAGCATGTAATATATTGATTAGTGTTTCTGAAACACATGTAATGAGGAAAACTGTGTACAAAAAGTGCACATTGCCAATGTTGCATATAAGAAGCAGCCCTATAAGCATAGTCATTCAAGGGATATAAAAGTTAGGTTTGAAGGGGGAAAAAACTAGCACAACACCTTAAAGATAATAAATGAAGATTTGGAGGAGGGAATTACCTTTTTTTTTAAAAAAAAGGAATTGCTTTTATATCTGGAAGAAAGGAATTTTATGAAAATCAATAAAACATTTACAAAGATGTATCAATATAGTCTATTCTTTTAAAGATAATATTTTTCCTTTAAATCTCCCTATATAAACAAAAGGAAGGATGCCATATTTAATGACTGGCAATATCTTTCTGATTAACTGACGTTTTACAGATATACATGCTCAGATTTGTAATGCAAGTCAAGGGAACACAGCACATGTTCTTTGGTTCACCTCATCAACTAAGGCATCATTGCTGATGTCATTGTTTCTAGCAACATTACAACTTAATCCTTTTTTCTAATTCAAAATGCTACATATAATGTATTATTTCTTGTAGCCACCCTGCCTCTGGTCTGTTACAATCTAGTTCTTTTTACACAATGTTCAGGAAGTTGGTTTTCTTCCCTTAATACCTAACAAACACATATGCTAATAAATTGCACATTTTATATCTAACTCCAGAAGACATAAATATTATATATTTGATTCTAAAACACTCTATTAAGGGATTAGCTCATCAATTTGAGTAATGTCAGTAATTATTTCTAATTTTATCTTTTTAAAAAAAAATATTGTGAAATTTACGTACAGATTTTTCAATAAAAAAATTAATGTTCCCCATTGATCTTCTAATCCAGGGGTGTCAAACTGCCGGCCCACGGGCCGGTTTCATCATACCGGAGCCATGCCCACCCCATTGCTGGCAATGGCAAAAAAGCTCTGATACGTCGCGCGACGTCACGTGACGTCGCGAGTTTGACATGTCTGTTCTAATCAAACAGATGAATTTATAATCTGCATTTTCTTTTTAAATAGAACCAACATGTCGATGATGATGATGATGATGATGATGATGATGATGATGATGATGATGATGATGATATTATGGTTGGTCACAGAGTCAACCAGATGCTAGGATTGGATTTGGCTTCTTTATCTACCCATCAAGTCCTTCCTAAGCATCTGGGATAGGCAAATGTTATTTGATAGCATTAAAGCAGGGGTCTTCAAACTTGGCCCTTTTATGACTTGTGGACTTCAACTCCCAGAATTCCTCAGCCAGGCACACTGGCTGAGGAATTCTGGGAGTTGAAGTCCACAAGTCATAAAAGGGCCAACTTTGAAGACCTCTGCATTAAAGGTACCATTACAGGATATAAGCTGCATCAAGTAAAGCTGCCTTTGCAATTGGTTGATGGTGATTTTATTAGTGCTGATGGCATTCAAGAATTGCTCCAGATTCTTTGGAGCATTTCTTGAATGCCTCTAGGATTTCCATCTCTCTAGGACAGGCATGTCAAACTCGTGATGTCATGTGACATCATGTGACATATCATGACTTTTCCCCCATTGCCAGCAATGGGGTGGGCGCGGTTTTGGCATGACACATCTGGCCCATGGGCCGGAAGTTTGACATGTCTGCTCTAGGATTTCCATCCATGGAATCTTTCCTAATCCCCCTCTCTCAGTTTGTTGAAGTCAGCTCTCTTAAATTCTAAACCTGATTATGTTTGGTTACCTGTGTTTGAATTATGGTGAATTCTAGTATGAAATGGTCATTCTCTCTCAAGTTCCTACAACTTCCACTGCCTCAACCATTTCATCACTATTACTAAGAATTAAGACCTTCTAGTTGCCTCCTCCACCTTTTGGGTGATAAAGTTGTCAACTAGGCATGTCGGGGATGTGTTTGATCTCCCACTCTCTACAGTTTATCTCCTAGCTGATGTCACAGTATTTAAGATCTTCACTCTCTGTAGATGAGTTGTTAGTCCCACTATTTCCTAAAAATATTGTATATCATTTTATAACTTTCCCATTAATCTCTGAACCAATACCACACTCTCTTCCACCACTTGCAAGATACCTGTTGTGATTGTTAATGGT
>NW_015386389.1:301049-318141 GCF_001527695.2 Protobothrops mucrosquamatus
TCTCTCTCTCTCTCTCTCTCTCTCTCTCTCTCTCTCTCTCTCTCTCTCTCTCTCTCTCTCTCTCTCTCTCTCTCTCTCTTTTTTTTTTAACTGGGGTTATTAGTACTTAGAATGCTAAACTGCATGTTCTCAATTTTTGATAGGAATGAAGAACTTTCCATAAGAAAGACACAACCAGATACCTTGAAAGGACTGGGAGATGGAAGAGGAAAGAGGGCATTGATTTGATTACAGCTAACACGATCACCATCTTGCACTTGATAGAATATGTTGTTTTAGTGAAAAGAGGTTGTTATATATTCAGACTCTAACCATGTCCCAGTCCTTTTGAATAAAGCATGGAATATATATTTCCAATATACTGTTATCACTATCAATCTGGCAACCACTTAGTGGTTAAAGTAGAAATGCATCTTTTTCTCTTAGCTATATTTTTGTTGCTATGTAGTGCTATTGTTTCACTTTTCCAGGATAATTCTACAATTGTGGTGGATTTCCTTGTCATTCTTCTCATTTGGCTAGGCTAATGAGGTTGAGCCACCTCTACTTCAGTGTTTATTTTAAAGGGTTGATTAAACTTGCCTATTCCTGATTCCATTGGAGACTGTTGATGCTCATTATCTCTTCATGTTAATCAACTGAAAGTTTCTGAATACATCTAATTAGGGAAGGTTGAATAAGAGGATAGTTTGAAATAATTTTGACTGGAAAAAGCACAAAAGCTACATGCATGTTTCAATAATGTCAAAATAATCACGAATGCTTCCATGCTGAAAAAGATGGAAGGAAAATACTGTCTATTAAGTTATTAATTACAAAGAAGATAGCGAATTGTTCTGTTTTTGATAAGAATGTTATGTAATTGACTTTTCCAATATTATCTTTGTAAATTCAAAAGCAATGATTGTGATGACATGTAAATCATTTTGCAAACTAGTTATTGAAAATGAAATTTGCATGCAACTATATAGCTTGTCTTTAAAAATAATGCAGATGGTGTCTTCACTTTAAAATCTCCTTCCCATCTGGGCTTGGTATTTATGCAAATCAATGAACTAATTTCAGATAAGAGGATTCCATTCAAGTGCAAAATTTCAACTAGCCTAGCTTCAGAGAAAATAGAACTTTTTTATGAGTGCATTTTCCTAGACAATTGCACTTTCATTAAAAGAGTTTGAATCCAAAGCCTATGAATTCCATTTACCAGATGGAATGCTACTGTTTGAAAATTATTGCATTAAGAGAACATTTTGTCCTAGATGAAATTTCAGTAGAACAGATTTAATAGTTACTCTTTTTTTTTCTGGATAAAATCCGCTTGTCTGAGAATGCAAGATTGCTTGTATATATCATATTTCTCTGTTATTCATAATTTACATTCATATAAATATACATTGTGTGAATGTATATGAATATACATATAAACAAAGAACAGGATGCAAGTCTATATGTATTTATATATTTACATAGTGCCAGATGGAATTTCTTTATACCAGCTTGCATTACCAATAAAAAAACTAGTGGGGGGGGGATCCAATTCAAACATTAAAATGGACAAAACAGCAATAATAATTATAGGATAAGGAAACAATAGCAGTGGTAATTCTGGTCTATCTGGCAGGAACATTAACTTGAAGACCTTCTCTGACAGAATTCTGTTTTGGTCATCATCATCATCATCATCATCATCATCATCATCATCATCATCATCATCAACTTCAAATATTTGGTTTTAATTGGTTTTATTTGGAGGGGCTGTAAATGCGTTTATGTTTTTAATATGTTGTGAGCCGCCCTGAGTCCCGTTGGGAGAAGGGCGGGATATAAATCAAATAAAATAAATAAATAAATAAATAAATCATCATCATCATCATAAAGTTGGAAGGGACCTTGGAGGTCATCTAGTCCAACCCCCTGCTCAGGCAGGAAACCCTATACCATGTCAGACAAATGGCTGTCCAGTCTCTTTTTAAAAACTTCCAGTGTTGGAGCATTCACCACTTCTGGAGGCAGGTTGTTCCACTGGTTAATTGTTCTAACTGTCAGGAAGTTTCTCCTTAGTTCTAGGTTGCTTCTCTCCTTGATTAGTTTCCATCCGTTGCTTCTTGTCCTGCCTTCAGGCACCTTGGAAAATAGCTTGACTCCCTCTTCTTTGTGACAGCCCCTGAGATATTGGAACACTCCTATCATGTCCCCCCTCATCCTTCTCTTCATTAAAGTAGACATACCCAATTCCAGCAACCGTTCCTTATATGCTTTGGCCATGTAGAACAGGGGTGTCAAACTGCTGGCTCGCAGGCCAGTTGCATCATATGGAGGCCATGCCCACTCCAGCTTCTGCAATGCAAAAAAAAAGTTGTGATACTTCGTGACACGTCACATGATGCGGCGAGTTTGACACCTGTGATGTAGAAGGACGCTTGACTTCTCTTTTGCTACAGAGGACTTGATACCTGATCTGAAAATGAGAAACATGTTCAGCTTCCATCAGTTCCCTCCCTGCTCCTTTCAAGCTAGATCTCCAAAGTGTTCCCAACTCTCTTGAATAAGGAACCATACTAGATGTCTTAAAAGGTGATGATGGAGTCACTTTTTTTCTGGAAAGGCCTTTCCTATATCCAGCCACACTGGACAACTAGCCCTATCTTCCACCATCCCTTTTTAAAGAAGATTGTTCAGAACTGATGAAGCTTCAGTTGCAGTGTTGGGCTGCCATTAAGGACTAATCAGAAGCTTAAATTGGTGTAAAATGCTGTAGTCTATGTGCTGGCAAGCGAGAGTTCGTACAGTCACATAATGTCAGTGTTGTGGGGACTGCAGTGGCTGCTGAGTGGATTCCAGGTAGAATTCCAAGTTTACTTTAAACTTTAAACTCTACATACATACTCTCCTAGGTATCTTCAGAGATACCTTTCTGTAGAATCATCCTATCCTACATGCTCATCCTACTGTAGGAGGAGTGGCAGATTCTGAGGATGGAGTCAAAAGAGCAATCAGCCTAGAGTCTTTACATTTCCACAGGAGTTCTTCAAAAGACACATTAGCATTAGCACATTAACTAAGATCCATAATAAAAGATTGATGGGAAACTCTTTTTATAATCAACAAGATTGGTATGGTTGGTTTCCTCCAAGAATTGGGAAGAGGATTTTAGTCCAATGTTTATAATGATTTGCTTACTTTAGATTTCTTGTTTATAAAGCAATAGATTCTTACTGTATTAGTGTGCTGAAATCTTCTTTTACATTTTTTTAAATATTTTTTTAAAAAAAACATAACCTAGAGATGCTCTGAATTTGAAATAAAATGTAAACCATTTTCAGAATTTCTTTGAACTTAAAATAGCTCAGGGATTCTGAAAGAAATCAAAAGGAGTTCCCATTTTAATCTGAGTATAACCATCTCAATTTATCTGATGTGGCTCAAACAGGCATTCTGTTTGATAGTCATTCATTTCCTCATCATTGATTCGAAACACTAAGTTATTTATATACTGAGTTATATGTTCACCTCAAATCACCACACAGAAATTTTCATTTATTTATTTATATTTCATATTTCCAAACCTTGGAGATAGAATGTATAGCCTTTGATTAAAAAAATATCCAGAAGACACATCACACAAATATCAAGTTAATAAAACTTCTAGACAGCTCTGTTATTTTTATGATATGGACAGTAACAGTCCTATAAATTCCACCTATCACTAGGTTAAAAATAGAATACTTCCCTGATAGAAAATGACAAGTTTTCAGATATCTTCATCACAATAAATATGGCTAATGGCAAGCATCTACGTAAAGGAAAATTACTGACAGATGTAGCTACATTCATAAATCAGAACTTTCATCTTACACATGAATATATATTTTTTTTAAATATGGCCTGAAACTATTTGATTTGATTTAATTAAATTATCTCAAAATCTATTGCATTTCATCTCAAATGAAGTGTTCCCCCCTCTCTGTCTCTGTCTGCTTCTCTCTCTCACACACACATACACACATACACACAAAAGCATACACAGCCAGACACATAGACATACACAAAGATACATAACAAGCTACAGATTTCAATGACACAAATCAAACACATGTTAACAATAAAAGAAATAGATTCTTCAGAAAATTTCTACATTTCAGCATTCCCAATTTTTAGTCTGGTTACAGACATAGATTCCTAAAATTACTTTTAAAACACGAACAGTTTTTATTTTAAGAAACCATAGTTTATCAATAAACCACAGTTTACTAATAAACCATGGTTTACTATCAAAACATATTATTTGTCTGCTTCAGAACAACTCTTTTTATTCTACACTCATTATATCAAACATGTGTAATATATTCATTAGATACTACATTTTAAAAATAATTTTACTCTTCCCTATTCTTTTTTCCTTCTTTTGAAGTTTTGCTCTAATTACTTAAGAAGGGTCATTTGCCTAATCCACATTTTAATTTGAATTATTTTGTCTGAGTTCCAATATACTTTTTTATCAAAGAAGATTGGGCTTTTGTTCAACCCTAATTAATTGGCTTTATAATAATAGTTAAAGAAAATGGAAATGCATTCTCTTACATTTGTTCTTTGTTGTAAGTCTAAAAACGAGGAAATTGCTTAAATTATTTAATACTAATTTGCTCTTTTTCCTGTTTCTAGTACAATTAAATTGTAGAAAAGTTTTAGATTTTCAAAATTGCAGCTGTGCCTCAGAACCACAAGTGATTATCATCTCACGTAGAAGGTACTTTGCGATTTCAAAAGCAGCTGGTAGGTGCTAATTCTAACAAAGAAATGTTGGAAAACATTGCATGGAAGGTTAAGAACTCGTTGTGTGTCTACCTAGCATTGATACAGAGTGAGTAAGCTGTTGGGAATATTCATATTCAGGATTTCTGAGATACGTAGCATTCTCTGTAAAAGGCACTGTGAGACACCGATACGTGCTTGCCTTTTTTATGGATTGGATCTGGGTTTGTCCCATTCATTTATGTATGTTTATCCCTTTGAGTCATTGCTGACTCTTGCTGACTGCCCCAACTAATCCTTCCAAGTTTTCTTGGACAGTTTCAGAAGTTGTTTGCCATTGCCTCATTCCTAGGTTGAAAGGTCACCCAGCAGGCTTTGGCTCAAGGTCACCCAGCGGGCTTTGTGCCTAAAGTGCAACTGGAATGTCTGGTCTTCCGATTTGTAGCCTGTTGCTTTTAACTTAAAGTGGCTCTCTTGATTTATTACTGAGGCTAATTTAAGTTTAAGAATCATAGGGTGAAGGACCAGCTACATCCTTTTGCACCTGACTGTAGAACTATGAAAACGGTCCTGTCTTTATGGTTCCTGGAATGAATGAAATGCTTAGCAGAACAGCAGAAGAAAATATCTTTCCTATTAATACAGGTAGCAATTGGCTGAAGGCTATGTACCTAATCTGGAATTACAGCACATTCACAACACTGTGGGTGTTTCAGAAAAGAGCAGTGCTAATAGAAAAGAATACATGTCGCTCAGGACTGAACTGTGGAGTCCTTGGTGCTCCCTGAACTTGGTTGTTTGCTTTCAGTGCACTGATAATGTTACCTAGATGGATAAAGAAGCATCTGTGAACAAACAACTTCAGACAGCACCGAGGACTTCAAAATCTAGTAACACTTCAAAGGCAATAGAAAGTAATGATTGCCTTGATGTACTTAGTAAATATAGTAAATATTTAATTAGTAAATATCGAACTTTTTTGTCTTTAGTTTCTAATTAATCAGCAAGGGCTCCCCATTCCTCTATAATGTAGACTAGTCATTAGGTTTTGTACAAGGACTGGAGAGATAGACTAGACTAGACTAGACTAGACTAGACTAGACTAGACTAGACTAGACTAGACTAGACTAGACTAGACTAGACTAGAACAGAACAGAACAGAACAGAACAGAGTTGGAAGGGACTTTAAAGGTCTTCTAGTCCAAACCCCTGCTCAAGCAGGAGAACCTATACCATCTCAGACAAATTGTTGTCCAATCTCTTCTTAAAAATCTTCAGTGTTGGAGAACCTATAATTTCTAGTGATAAGTCTTTCCACTGGTTAATTGTTTTAACTGTCATGAAATTTCTCCTTAGTTCCAGGTTGCTTCTCTCCTTGATTAGTTTCCATCCATTGCTTCTTATTCTGCCTTCAGGTGCATTGGGGAATAGACAGAACCCCTCTTCCCTTAGCCAAGAAAACTTACTTAGTTAGTCCCCCTCAGCCTAATTAACCTTTTGGGCTACATCTCAGTTATTTGATTTATTTAGAACATAGAATAATACGGTTGGAAGGGACTTTGAAGGAGATTTGAATGCAATGTATATTTTTTTGAATTAAAACATATACTAATTATTCTGATGAGGAAGACAAATATAAATATAAATCATATCTATCCAAACAATCTGTATTGGTATTCTTTACACTACTGGCTTTTTTTCTACCTGGCCTACTGTTACAAATTCAACCTGATTTTTTTTAAATATGAACAGTTTGTAGACAATTACTGTATGAATGAAATTCCATCAAGAATAGTGTACTTACAGGAAATCTACCAGGTTGCACTATTGCATTAATACAGATGTGAATACATAATGTGAAAGCCAATAAAAAACTTGTTTAAAAGAGTTTGATACTTGCAATTTAGAAATCTGAGGATTTGTGGCAGAATCCTGGATCAAATCTCTTAATTTATCCTTCAAGCACCCGATCCAAAACTATAAGGGTATGTTTCCTATATTTTTCTTTTAAAACTGTAGGAGTCTTAACTTTTAAAGACTCCTACAGTCTGGAATGCAAATTGTATACTGCTCAACATTTAAATCATAGCACTACTTAGGATCCTTTCCTTTCCTTTCCTTTCCTTTCCTTTCCTTTCCTTTCCTTTCCTTTCCTTTCCTTTCCTTTCCTTTCTTTTCCTTTCCTTTCCTTTCCTTTCCTTTCCTGTATACTGTTTCTATTATGCTTGCTTTATATATTAGTGTAAATAGAAGGATAAAAATCACAAAGCCAATGCTTTACAATCCCACTAGAAAATTTCCACAGACAATCATCTGTCATGTAAGACCCCAGACTTAACAATTATCAATAACTTAAGACCCCAGACTTAACAATTATTGCATTACAGTCTGGTTATTACATTACAGTCTGTTTTGGAAGCATCACTGCTTCAGACAGGAAGGCGGTGCAGAGAGTGTGAGGATGGCAGAAAAGATTATTGGCAGTTCACTCCTTTCTATCCAGGACATGGCATATAAGCTATGCTCGAGCAGGGTCCGCAGGATTGCCTGGGACACTACACATCCTCTTCATGACCTGTTTTCCTTGTTACCTTCTGGGAGGAGGCTTCGTGGTATCTGAAACAGACCATTCAAATTGAGTCACAGTTTTGTTCCATACAGTATCAACCTTGTGAACTCTCAAGCTTCCTCTTTCTCCTATGTATTCAAAATAGACAGTGATTAATATTTATATGTAAGGTTTTAGGTATATACATATGTATGTATATAGCATGTTTATATGTGCATTGTGTATGTGTACACTTTTGAGAACAGGCAACATAATTTCATTTTTAATGGGTGCCATTGTGCCCACAGTAAAGAAAAAAGGACAATAAAGGTTATATTATCAATAGCTGTACCCAGCCACGCGTTGCTGTGGCTCAGTCTGGTAAAAGTGTGTGTTGCTTTTACGTCCAACAGATGGTGCTGTTTTTCAAGAAAATCATGTTTTACCTGTCACAGGTATGACATCTATATAATATAGGTATATACCTATATTATAGGTATATTATAGGTATATGCGCGTATTTGAATGCAACGTTGTGTCAAAATTTCAAAGCAATCGGTGAAGAACTTTCGGCGATTTAAAATTTTGAACAAACAAATATTTTCATTTTTATTTATATAGATAAGAAGGACTATTTTGAATTCAGTTTTGGGCTTAATGTCATGGTTCCAACAGATGAAACTCTACAAAGAACTTCGAGGCATTGCTTACCTTAAAGAATCTTTATTAGAGAAGCATAGCGTTGGCACTAACATAATCAAAGCCAAAAACTGAATTCCCCTCCCCTGAGCACATAGTATCAAAGCACAATTCCCTCCTCCAATTAACAGTCAAAAATCACATTCTCCAATTAGTTTGAAATGCAGGCTTTCCCTCCAGTTCTCCAGCCTGCCAATTCTTATCATCTCTTATTTCAATAACCTTGGTTCACACATTAGGTCCAGTATTGTTATGTCTAGCTAAACTCTCATGCACATTCCTCCCCCCAGCATCATCTAACTCTAAGAGTAAAACATAAGAAGAAAATGGTTGCATCTCCAACTGTTGTCAAAGCAAAAACATCCGATGTTAGCAGCGTTGACATATTTTATATGTATTGAAAGAACTTCATTATACATACAGCAGTTTGGTTTTTATGATGTCAAATAGTAAAAATGTTATCCTACATTAGAGTTGCCAATTCTATAAAAAAGAAAAGAAATCTAGTAAAATTAATAACATTACCAAACTGGGACCAACATATCCTCTAGTTGCATGAGGTTTTTGCCTCAAAGAAATTCTGAAGACATTTGCAAGTTGAGATTAGTACATTTATCATGCATCTCAGTTTCCCTCCAGTCAGCATCTTGTTACTAAGGATGAATTGAGAATTCGCAAGGAAATTAACTAACAGTTCTATATAATTTATTTATAAATATATCTTACTGAATTGAATGATTTTTCCCTTTCTCCTATTCTTTTTAATATTTTTTCATCTCAGTTCCTGCTAAACTAAGCTTAATATTTATAACTCTTAAATCACCAATGGGACAAAGATATGTCAAAATTATGCAAATAGAGATTAATGAATCCCTAAAAGTGTTCCCATACCGGCCAATTAACTTACTTTTACTTGTATTTATGCAAACATAAAGTTTTAAAAGGTCATATTTCTAAAATAAAGCCATTCTATTTTCCAAGATTAATATAGAAATAGTTGTTTTGAAATATCACCCTATAGTATAAATAAAATACAATGAAATCTTATTTTAAAATTATATATGTAACAAAATATATGGACTCAGAGGTGCCAATTATTTCATACCCAATATTTTTTACCACCAGATAAAAAGCAACACTTTGTAGAAGGAAACTGGTTATAACAGAATCCAAGTATAACTTAAGTCTAAGTATAACTCATCTTGTGATGAGGAGGCTACTTCAGTTCAGGGTCATTGGAAGGTGTGAATTATCAGTGGGTCAGAGGTGAGTCATCAGTGAGAAGATGGTGTTAGGTCTTGTGATGGGGAGATTACATCAGGTCAGGGTAATTGGGAGGTGAACTGAGGTGGGGGAGAGAGGGGCTTGTGTGGGTTGGTTGGGAGTTGGCGCTGTCTCCAGTTGGCTGTGCGATTGATTTGGATTCTGAGGGGTTCGTAGGCTATCTGTTGATGGAATTGCTAGTGGAGTGCCAGGCTTCAATGAACTCACAAGCATGGCAGGTGGTAGCATGGCCAATGATTTTAGTGCTGCTCCAATCAAACTGGTGTTGTTTGGTGTTGGTGTGGGTAAAAAATAAGATTTGGGATCATGGTGTTTGACTGCTAGCTGGTGTTCGTGGATCCTGTTTTTTAATTAACATGATGTTTGCCCCATGTAAAAGTGGTTGCAATCATTACAATTACAATTAATCAGTGGAACAACCTGCCTCCAGAAGTTGTGAATGCTCCAGCAATGGAAATTTTTAAGACGAGACTGGACAACCATTTGTCTGAAATGGTATAGGGTTTCCTGCCCAAGCAGGGGGTTGGACTAGAAGACTCCAAGGTTCCTTCCAAGTTTTTTTTTTTTTTTTTTATTATTATTATTATTATTATTATTATTATTATTATTATTATTATTATCATCATCATCATCATCATCATCATCATGACCATAAAAAAATATTCCTTCATAAGACAGATAAAATAGAACAGGTGTTAGGTGTGATGATATGCTTTATATTTTGTAGGAGATGACCAGGCTGAGCCTGAGGGAGGGATCAAACATGTCATCAGTCATGAGTCCCTTCTCACCCACAAGAGATCTAAGTCCAGTCCACCTTGAATTCCTTCTACTCTTATCTCCCACTAATTTCCCTTGACCATATAATAGTTCAGATTCTTGTATACCCATTTTAACTTTTTGGATCTCCTCATTTTCCTGATGCTTGACATTTTTTTCCTTGAACAGTAACAGTTTTTCAGTACTTTGACAAAAGTGATTGACATCTAATTACAGAGAAATACATGTAATTGCAGTGCATAATTCTGAAACCTGAGCAATATAAAACAAACAAACAGACAAACCCTATTAGACTTCCATCCCGTTATCCCAAGGAAATTAAGAAATTGATCTGGAAATAGATATTGCTATTTTTGTTTTATCGTTATCACCATGTGTATCTGTTATAGATGCACTCTCAGTTGGAATCAATAAAAAATTGGTTTCTTTTCTGCAGAGTCAGTGCTTTTACATTGTCTGGCTGGAAATAGAAACAATAAGTCTGAGAGTTATGAAACAAAAACAAAGTGCAAATTGAAAACCACTTAGAATGTAATTGGCATTATAGAAGAACTGCTGCTATTTTGCAGTGCTGCTTTGCCTCACTTCTTCATGTTTAATATTATACAGTAATGGAATCTGCAGATACTGAAAATATTTTTTTTTATTCTACCTCTTGCTTTGACAGGAAATATTTTTTTTAAAATAGGTGCTTTCTTCTAAAACATTTTTTAAAAGGAAAAGAATTTGTGACGCTGCACAGATGTGGGTAGTGATTCCACTTTTCTTTTTTAATGTACAAATTAATGCCAATCAGGGAAGTGCCAGACCAAACTGAATCCATTTTTATGCAGATTTCATTTGCAGTTGGAATTCATATTTTAATCCTATGTCAATCCCTGGAGGGATTTTAAATCATAATTATACTTAAAAATAATAATTATATTTAACAATTATATAATTGTTCCAGCTTCCAATAGCACATCACATTGTCAAACTATGTATTTCTCCATGTCTATCAGTCAGCAATACATGCACATATATGATACAGTGATGTTAAATTATTATTATGGTTTATTGCGCAGTCAGCCAGACGTTCAGACTGGGTTTAGCATTTTTGTCTACCCACTGAGTCCTTTCCTAGGACCTGGGATAGGCAGATCTGGATGTTTAATCATGTTACAGATATTGTCGCAGGATGGAAGCTGTTTCCACTAAAGCCATCTTTTGCTGTTGACTGATGGTGAATTTGTCAATGCCGATGGTGTTCAATTGGTGCTCCATTTGTCTTGGGATTGCACCCAAGGCTCCTACTACTATTGGTACTACTTGTGCTTGCTTTTGCCACAGTCATTCTATTTATCAAACCATTTAGCTATATAAATATAGATAGGGATATGGAGATAGAGATAAACAGAGGGAGAGCTAGAGACAGAGAAGAGAGAGATGTACTTATATAGATATAGATAGACGTAGATATAGATAGATATAAATATAAATATAGATATATAGAGATAGAGATGGAGATAGACTGAGGGAGAGATAGAGATAGAAATAGAGATAGAGAGATAGAGAATAGAATAGAGAGAAAGAATAGAGATAGAGAAAAATCTAAATTACATATTTAGGTGGAGATGGAATGTTGATATGGACATGGAGATGGAGATAGAAATAGAGACAGTGGCAGAGGCAGAGGCAGAGGCAGAGGCAGAGACAGATGTAGATGTACATGTGGATGTGGATGTGGATATGGAGTATGGATACAGAATGCTCAGAACCATGCTGGCTCAGGAATTCTGGAAGTTGAAGTCCACAAGTCATAAAAAGGCCATGGTTCCCCACCCCTGTTATAGATATACATATAAGCCCTACTGGATAATAACAATACCAGGACATCTTAATAAAATTAGTACTATACAATAAAATACAACTAAAATAGACTCAAAGTCACTTCTTGTCTTGGAGTTGCAAGTTGGATGGTGTACAAATGATTGTTGTTGTTATTACTGTGTGCTTTCCTGGCAGGACTGATTAATTTGTCCAATCACGTAGCTCACACACCAATGGATGTTTTGTAGCACTTTCTTTTAAATAAATTGGCATAAATAAGATTGTATCACCGGGAGTTGAGGAATAATTTCCAGGTCACAAGAAAAACAAATCCCAAGACTGTTTTTCTTTTACAAGTCTCTTATAACAATGAATTTGCATGTGATTCAGTGAATTAGTCTCAAGGGCCATACATTACTTTATTAATTGATTAACTTGAGTACATAACTACTACTTAATTACTTCAAGCAATACTTTATTGAATGCGACTTCTAATTTATGTGACATTGTAATAGCGGAAAGTTTATAGTTAGTAATAACAGTTTTCTGGATGACTTTGCTGGTGGTCTATATAATTCTATGAAAAAAAATGTTTCTTATTAGTTTGACCAGAGAAACTCCAGCATCAATCACAGCACACATTTTAATTTGATAGCATAACAACCATTATATGTATATCTACATCTTCTTCCTCCTTCTCAGTTACCTTATCTCTATTTCAATCCTATATTAGTTTAACCACTTAGTGTATTTGATGAACTGAGCTATAGATCATAAAAATCTATGCCATTCAATAAAATTGGTTCATCTGAAAAAGTTTTACCAAATTTCTTCCAGTTACTGTAGATTGCCATGACTGTCCTCCTACAAGGTCTACAGAGAGAATAAAGTATTTGGCAACAGCAGTTTTAGTCCAAGTTTAGTAAGTTAGTTCTGGGTAATCAGTTTCAATGACACCATTTAGAATTTATATACCTTGTTTCCCCTGAAAATAAGACCTGGTTTTATATTTTATTTGGCACCAAAAGATGCATTAGGGCTTATTTGGGGGGGGAACACGATATCAGGGTGATCAGCACACCTGGTGTGCGCCGAGAGACAGTGGGATGGAGTGGGTGACGTGTTGGAATCGCCTGCCTCTCCCCCCATGCCTCCACTTCCACCTGCTGCCAGTGCCACTGCGCAAGCATCCCACAAGCCTCCCACAAGCCAGGTGGCTACACAGCACATCTGGACTGACTGCCTCCACACACCTCTGCCTTTCCACTCGGACTTACCTGCACTGCATGTGCTGCAGATGCTGCTGAACACTGTCAGCCCCCAAGCACTGTCTGCCTCTTGCGATGGCCATGCCCACCCCCTGGTCTTATTTTTGGGCTAGGGCTTATTTTCTGGGGGAACATGGTATTAAAGGAAGTAAGTATGTGAGCCAAGAAAAATCCTGAAAGGTTGGCTTTCTTGTCTTTTGGTTATTGGATCTCCTGCTTGAGCAGTAGATTGGAAGACCTTCAAGGTCCCTTCCAACTCTGTTCTATTCTATTCTATTCTATTCTATTCTATTCTATTCTATTCTATTCTATTCATATCTGCTTCAGAATTGAACAGGCAGACCTTATAACTAACATATAATGCCTGTTTGGGCCTACCCCGGAATGAAAATTGTCCATAATGATTATATATAACAATTAATCTGTTGTTAATTACTATAAGGATACTTTATCTAAAATGGATTGCCATGTCCAAGGCATGTTGTTAATTAAGAATATCTTACTGATCACACTTAATGAATACTTCCAGCACTCAATAATTCTTTATGTTCTTATGCTAGCTATTGTTTACAAAGAATATGAGCTCACAGTATTAATCTAGATCAATAGATGGCCCAGTTTCCTGAACCATTATTATATTATTTTAGAAATAAAATACATGTTTTTAAGAATATTATTCCGACTGTATTACAAATGCTGACTTGCATCTTAAGATTGGGATGGGGAAATGGGAGGTTGAAAGATATTCAAGAATTGGTTAAGATTGCTTGCCTAACCTTATAGATTATATGTCATTCAGATCATAGTTGTCTCAAAGGTGGTTTTTCAAAAGGCAACTGGACTGTTTTTTCAAAGAAGAAGAAGGAGAAGGAGAAGGAGAAGGAGGAGGAGGAGAAGGAGAAGAAGAAGAGGGACCTCGGAGTCCTAGTGGACAATCACCTAAATATGAGCCAGCAGTGTGCTGCAGCTGCCAAAAAGGCCAACACAGTGCTAGGCTGCATTAACAGAGGGATAGAATCAAGATCACGTGAAGTGTTAATACCACTTTACAATGCCTTGGTAAGGTCACACTTGGAATACTGCATCCAGTTTTGGTCACCACGATGTAAAAAGGATGTTGAGACTTTGGAAAGAGTACAGAGAAGAGCAACAAAGATGATTGGGGACTGGAGGCTAAAACATATAAGGAACGGTTGCTGGAATTGGGTATGTCTAGTTTAATGAAGAGAAGGACGAGGGGGTGACATGATAGCAGTGTTCCAATATCTCAGGGGCTGCCCCAAAGAAGAGGGAGTCAAGCTATTTTCCAAAGCGCCTGAAGGCAGGACAAGAAGCAACGGGTGGAAACTAATCAAGGAGAGAAGCAATCTAGAACTAAGGAGAAACTTCCTGACAGTGAGAACAATTAACCAGTGGAACAACCTGCCTCCAGAAGCAGTGAATGCTCCAACACTGGAAGTTTTTAAGAAGAGACTGGACAGCCATTTGTCCGAAATGGTATAGGGTTTCCTGCCTGAGCAGGGGGTTGGACTAGATGACCTTCAAGGTCCCTTCCAACTTTACTATTATTATTATTATTATTATTATTATTATTATTATTATTATTATTATTATTATTATTATTATTATTATTATTATTATTATTATTATTATTAAGAGGAAGAAGAAGAAGAAGAAGAAGGAGGAGGACATTTCATTTCTCAACCAAGAAGCTTCATCAGTTGTGACTGAATCACGAGGTGCTAAATGTCTTCTACTTCTTCCTCAAGGAAAAACAACAGTCCAGTTGCCTTTTGAAAAAGCAACTTTGAGACATTTAGATTATAATCCAACTGGAAGATATGGCTTTAGTTACTCTGTTTGGGATAGGAGGCTAGTCCTGTTCCCTTAAATGTGAAATAATTGATATATAGCATCAGTTTTAAAGAAGGCCAAATATACCTTTTTTTGTTGTTGCTAATATTCATATAATACCATCTATAGCAGCGGTCCCCAACCTTTATGGCTTTGTGGACTGGCAAGGGGAGAGGGAGGCGGGGTGTTTCTGCATGAGTGGCAGGAATACACGCAGCTCAATTTGTGCTAGCAGTAGGCATGTGCACCCACTGCTTGCACAAAAAATGCTTTGCGTGCACGCACACTTGCCCATTGCTCACACAAGTGGAGCTGGGCATGCATGCTCACTTGCCGCTTCCACAGCCCACTTCAGAATGGTGGCCCAAGGATTAGGAATCCCTGATGTATAGCTTACTTTATCTCTCAAAATACAAATACATTATTTTAGCATTTTCTAACACTTTTCCTGTAGCTGTTTTGGACAGAACCCTGACTCAGAATGTTTATTCCATTGTGAGTTTAACTTGAAAGCAGGTAAGGAGAGATGTCATAGAGTTACAGTAGTGGCCAAAATTGTGGAAGCCTTTTGGGGAAAGTGTAGTTTTGAGGTCTGATGGCTAATAACACCACGTTTTGGGAGGAGGAGTACCATAAAATTATATATCAATGGAAAGATAATTTAATCAAGAATGTAATGCAACACAGTTTATTCAATTATCTGTACTGTATTCTACAAAAAGTTATAGCCAAAAAAGGGAAGCACAGCTTAGGTTGATATCAGGTAGCTTTCCTTCATCTGATTGTAGCCCATGAGCATGAGTGTTGAGAGAGCCAATCAGGTGTCATCTTGTTTTGGCAATGAGCCAATCAGATCACAGTAGGATTCAGTGATTGATGCCCTCTATTGAAGCTGAGAGGAGGACATTTGTCAGTGTGTTATGTGATCGCTATCAAATTGATTGGGTTTTTTGTGTTCTTTCATTTAGTAAGCTTGTAAAACGTGATAAAATTAAAGTAATGGTGCAAAGAGTTGACTGGTTGCCCAGAAAGCGATGTAAAATAGTATTATTAAGTGAACAGTTACAAAGAAATTAGAAGAAAAATTGGTGGAAACTTAACCAAAGGTGGCATTTCTACTGTACACTTTTCCCAAAAGGTTTCCACAATTTTGGCCACTACTGTATGTACAATATGAAAAATATGGATAGAGGGAAGTTTTTCATCCACCCTCCAATGTGAGCCCTGGTGGCGCAGTGGTTAGAATGCGGTACTGCAGGCTATTTCTGCTGACTTTCGGCTGCCAGCAGTTTGGCAGTTCGACTCTCACCGGCTCAAGCTTGCCTCAACCTTACATCCTTCCAATGTTGGTAAAATGAGGACCCAGATTGTTTGGGGCAAGATGATGACTCTGTAAACCCCTTAGAAAGGCCTGTAAAGTACTGTGAAGTGTAAATAAGTCTAAGTGCTATTGCGATGTTCAAACATAAACTTATCCATTAAAATTATGTGCTGATCTGGCATTGGCTATTTTTAAAAGAAAACAAATTCAAGGACAATTTGTCTGTAAACAGCTACTAGTCTTTTACCTGACAGGTAGGTAAATCTTAAACCCCAGTTGCTAAAAATGGTCAGTGTAAAAAATATATCACAATCTGAGCTCCTGTTTTCACACATCTTGTTAGTAATTCTGGAACATCCTGAGCTCAGAGGTGCCCTCAGACAAAATCCCAAATCTCTTAGCCTTCCACAAAGGGGTCAAAACCTGACTCTGCAGCCTTGTGTGGAGAACCATGGGGCTGGCTGACCTCAGGAGAACCCCTCATACCTGTAGTAACAACTGCTAACCCATCTTGGAATTTTTCATCTTTTGAAATTTTCGTAGATTTTCATGGGTACAGGTATGCAGGTCTTGGCGTATTCGGGTCTTTTCCCGTGTAAGATTGAGAGTATCTTGGTGACATTTTGACGAGGTCCCACTCGTCATCTTCAGGCTGGGGTCAAGACCTGCATATATATATATATATATATATATATATATATATATATATATATATATATATATATATATATATATATATATATATATATATATATATATATATATATATATATATAT
>NW_015386389.1:319339-331105 GCF_001527695.2 Protobothrops mucrosquamatus
AGAAGAAGAAGAAGAAGAAGAAGAAGAAGAAGAAGAAGAAGAAGAAGAAGAAGAAGAAGAAGAAGAAGAAGAAGAAGAAGAAGAAGAAGAAGAAGAAGAAGAAGAAGAAGAAGAAGAAGGAGGAGGAGGAGGAGGAGGAGGAGGAGGAGGAGGAGGAGGAGGAGGTGGTGGTGGTGGTCTTGACAGCAATTGAATATACACTGGTCATTTCTTTCCAAATAATTGTGGGAATAATTTCAAATATAACTAGAGAATTTAAAATATTTAATTCAAAAGGATTTATTTGAAGCATAACCAATGAACAAATGTGTCACTGATCCATTATGCTATAATGTGATACTTTCAATCCTAAAATATTATATTTAAATTAATGGGCATATTTTCAAGAAAACAATTTAGAGCTGGGGCACCAGTTAGAGCATTCTCAGACAGTAAATAAATATATAAAGACCTCAGGATGTTTATTAACATAAATATTGCCAAAGCTTGCTCGCTCTGTCTGTCTGTCTGTCTGTCTGTCTGTCTGTCTGTCTATCATCTATCTGGAACTATTTTTAATATCCAAATTTAATCAGTAATCTGGAGATGGGACAAGATTAATGGAAAGATAGTGAAAAACATTTTTTTAAAAAGTGTACCACAGAAAAACTGAGACATATCCAAAAACAGTTGATTGAATTTCCAGAATAAATACTTATTATTTATAGGTATTGGAAGCAATGATTCTCTAGTCACAAGGGAGCTGAAGAATAAATCTTGTCATGTGTAAAAAAAATCTAACCCCCTGAACTGTTGATATTAACATCATCTTTTAAATGTCTCATCTGAAGGACTAATTAATTTGGTTCAAAAGTTACCCTAAGCAACTTGTTATATTGAATACTTTCTATAAAAAAAGAAGGAAAAAATGGCTTCCCTTCACATTATTATTAATACTTTGCTGATGAAAAATCCATGTATTTATTTCTAGTTTTGCCTTAGATTAAAAAAATCAGTCCTAATTCTGGAGAAAAACATATAGTCTCTGATTTTTTTAAAAAAATTAAGTGGGATATCAATGTAACATTAAATAAGCATATGTATTTCAGTTAAAGTGAAACATAACATTCAAAATCTCAACCTTTGGCAGTGACTGACTGCATTATTATGATGTCAGAGATGTTCAAATATCACATCCCTTGACTATTGTTCATTGTGTTGTTTTAATGTAATATTATATATGGCCATGGAAACCTTGGGCCACATTTATGACAATTTTAAGGCAAAATTAAGACCTCTACATAATCTTTGACTATAGAATGATATGTGACTAAGGTTGCCATTCAATATTGGTGAATGCAAGTCACAACCACCAAGAATTAGAACACAGACCATAGAATAATAGAGTTGGAAGAGACCTTGGAGGTCTTCTAGTTCAACCCCCTGTTTGAGCAGGAGGCCCTATACCATTTCAGATAATCACCCACAACTTTTGAAGGCAAATTGTTCCATTGGTTGATTGCTGACACCATTATAGAAAAAAATTTCGTTAGTTCTAGGTTGCTTCTCTGCTTGGTTAGTTTCCATCGATTGTTTCTTGTTTTGCCTTTTGTTGCTTTGGGAAATGATTTGACCATCTCAAAACAAAATTGTTTGAAGAGCCTTCAAACAATTTAGGAAACTTAACTGCCTTTTTTTTTTTTCTCAGCCAGTCTGGAAATATGAACAGCTGCAATATGTAGACAATGTGTAATGTAGATGTTGGAAAGACATGCAGTATAGCTGATAGAGTTCATGAGTGTGCTGGTATAATAAGCCATTGAGAAATATATTTGCTTAAACAGGCATCAAATAAATTATGCATCATGACTGGCAGGCAGAAAATCTTTATGAAAAACAAACAAACAAACAAACCCCTCAAAAGCTAACAAAGTATTTCAACTAAATCAAACCAAGCAGCTGTTTGCATAAGATACAAAGTTAAAACACAGTGTTTTGCAGCTGAATAAACATAGTAGGAGGGGCAGAAAATCCTCAAGTGTTACAATCAGTAACAAAAACAGTGAAATGGATAATGTAATTCAATAATTACATGTATAAAGAGGAAAAGCATGAGTTATGCCAGTTCTTGCATAAAATATGCTATTATTCGTTTCAGATATAATACTCTTTACAGTAGTGAGCAAGAGCAAGAACAACTTAGAATAGTATATGCATACCTATGGCAAAACCATATTATTATTTAGCACATACTGATGGTACAATTCGCCAGGAGACTACAATGTTAGTACATGTTTTTGAACTGCTAGGAGGGTAGAAGCTGAGGCAAAGGATGGGAGCTCACTCCATCACCCAGTGCTAGGACTTGAACCACCAGAGCAGCATCTTTAAGCCACAGACCTACCATGCCTTGACAAAACCATAATATATAGACAGAACAGGTCTTTTTGCAGAATGCAACATTCTTATTGCTAATCTGCTCTGGTGAAAAAAAGCAGGATCTCTAGTCTTGGTTCCATTACATAAAAAGTAAATAATTAACCATACAGTTCAGGGTGTTTTCTTCATAATGATAATTGTAACACATGTTATGAAATCAACAGGACAATTCCTAACAAACCGTAGCCTTTAGTTGCTAAAGTCTGACTTTAAAACTTTCTACCATATTTATTTGGGATAAAGATTGAGGTTTTTTTCTTTATTTCTTTAACTGAAAATACAGTGGTAGAGCATTTTCAAATTTAAGAACAATTAAAAACAAAGAAATGATGGAAAATATGTATGCAACCCACAGAAGCATGGAAAAGGGACAAGTGGTGTTGTCACCTCAACAGGAACATATTACTTGTGTCCTTTTATTATCATCTTCTTGTGTGGAATATCAATATCTTCAATGAAAGTCTCCCCTATTTATGGCGACCTTCCATTTAATAGGTTTTCAGGAAAATCAGATTAAAATCAATAGGGGTCATAAAGATGAGAAACAGTTGATACTTAATACTCACAAATGAATAAGAATTAGATTTAATGGAACCTATCGCAGATGATAAGCAGATTGGCTTGAGGAATTCCTTGGTTTTTGTAGAACTTTTGGTTAGGCTGAGGAAGGAAGGAAGGAAGGAAGGAAGGAAGGAAGGAAGGAAGGAAGGAAGGAAGGAAGGAAGGAAGGAAGGAAGGAAGGAAGGATAATGGATTCAATAACCATGAGCCAAATTCAGTCTGAGGAAGTCTTTTACAAGCATGTTTTCTAGGATTCACCTGGAAGACAACCAAAATATTGAAGGACACATGTCGGATAAGATGTTTTTCATTGTAAGCATTTACAAACTTATTTAATATTGAATCCAAGTAACTAATACAAGTAATTTGTAGTTAATTTTAATGAAAAACAGCTAGGCTTTTGATTGAATGTAATCAAAAACAGTTAAGTCACTTTATACTGCAATGTTTGTTCATCTGTTTATTTATTTCAGTATAGGATGCCTGGAAGAATGTCATATTCTGGAAAAAGTGTCACATTCAAATAGCTTTTCTGTGAAAAACAAATAAAGCCAATTTCATTGGAAACTGAGAACCCTAGATCCCTAAATCCCCCAGGTCCTATATGGAGAAGATACTCTATTCAAAATATGTTCACTGTTTTAAATGGTCAAATTTGTCCGTGCATTTCATTCCAGATAGTAAAAGTAATCAGTTAAAATGTATATTTCAAGAATCATGGCAGTTCATTCATTTTTCCCATATTAGTCTACTGACTTCAGTGACAAAAAGAATGGAGGATGTAATACATAAGCATAAGAGAGATGAGAATAAAATGTAGTAGGAGAGACTCCATGAATATTGTGCCTCCAGATTCTCAGAACACATTCACACACTCACAGAGGAAGAGGGAGAGTGAAAGGGAGAGAGGGAGGGAGGGAGAGAGGGAGAGAGAGAGAGAGAGAGAGAGAGAGAGAGAGAGAGAGAGAGAGAGAGAGAGAGAGAGAGAGAACACTAAGGCAGTGTAGCAACTTCTTAGAAGCTGAGTGACCCTGGAGTCAACATTTCTGTATATAAACACAAAATACAACAGACTCATTTCCATGTCATTTTTGTTTTTTGTTTAACAAAAACCTGAAGGACAAAGAAAATTTAGAACACATTCATTTCCTGTCACTATGTATTGCCAGTTTGACCTGGTAGATATCAAACCTGCAACTAGAATAAATTCTAGAAAATTCTGGAGAATTTCATTAGCAACCACCACTAATCATAAATGCATCACAGCAAACAAATATGTAATGTAACAGGACTGAGCGATAACTACCCACCATGCTCAATGCCACTCACAATGCGGTTAAAATATATAAAATGTTGGCAACACGAATCACAACAGCAGCAACATCCTCCAGATAGTTTTCAAGTACCGGTACTTCAAATTCATTTACATTTTGAGGATAAGATGACCCCTCTCAAGATTAATAGAGGAAGGATTAAAAATGGAGCAGGCTTTAGCCAAATGGTTTCAGTGACTTCCATGAGAGTACACTTAGTCTAATGGCTTTCATCATTGTGGATTGCTTCCAGGGTCACAAGTGAAGACAAGTGCAACAGCAGACATAGAAGTTCATGAATAAAAGCTCCTTCCATTCATTAAAATTGATGATATGAATCACAATAACTATGATTCATATAATAACAGAGTAATAGAGATAGTCATTACATCCTTACTCTCTTTTTGTCTCTTCTTCTATTTAAAAGGTTTACCTATTCCATATAAATAGTCAAAACAAAAGTTCTGTAATTGTTGCACAATCAAATGCCAAAGAAGACAAGGGATTAATTGGTGCTTTATTTCCTATTCTTCCATGAGGAGGCATATTCCCTCATTAATTTGTTTCAAATAAAAGTTTGTTTTTCTTCTTTGTAACTACTCATCTTTTACCAAACAAGGATAAAATGGGGCTGCAGGCTGCATACAAAAGCATCTATACAGATTGCTATCTTTATCCCAAAATGTTTCAGAGTGACCAAAAGGAAACAGACTGACTCCTTCAATGAAGTCATTATGATACTGCCCTCTTTTTTATTGTCAGTTGCCAAAGAAGAGAAACATGGTCCCAGCAGAATTGTCTGTCTTTCTGTCCGTCTGTCTGTCTCTATCTCTTTATCTTCTGTCTCTCCATCCAACTATCCATCCATCTCTCAATCTATTATCTATAAATCTATTCTTTTCCTCTGTGAAACAGGTCCTATGTTCAAAAGTGTCAGTTTTTCAGAAGAAGAAATATCAAACTTACTATAGGAGCTGTGTGTCATTTTGCAGCCCTGGCTGAAAAAGGAAGGAAGGAAGGAAGGAAGGAAGGAAAGAAGGAAGGAAGGAAGGAAGGAAGGAAGGAATTATTTTTTGGGAATTAGGGATGGTTTATTAGGTGAGTATATTGAGCCTATTTAATTCTAATTCATGTTTATTTTATCTTAAGGAGTAGTGATCCAATTAAATTTCACTACAACAACTTGGGTCTGTTGAAAGGTACAAACCAGTGAAAGCAGCTTACTACCAAGGTTCAGATGTATAGAAGGAGCAATCTAAATGCTAGTACCTTCCTTAAACTTTGAATTTCCTTCTAGGTATTAGTTTTTCCATTCAATACATTATAGTTCAGCTAGGAAGGCTTACAGTGACCTTAGCCTTGAAGGCAAAAAGGATAATACATCCAAATGTAATTCTATACCCATAAGAGTTGTATTTTTATAATTATCAACAATATGTTTTATTCATATAAATACTTTCTGCAAAACCTCTGGAAAGAGAAGCATATCCTTAGTAGCTATATTTACATTTTTGTTCTCAAAGGACTGCAAATACTATAATAATATAATAGGAATTTTTGTTCCCACACACAAAATGTATGCAGCTTGATTTTAGAAGTAGAATTAGGAAGACAAATGTAACATTTATGCAACACAAATAACTCTGGATAGATACATGACTAGATCATTATGCATTAACCATGGCATGCAAGTAAAATTCTCATCTTTGGATGAATAAAAACTAATCTGAATTTCAACATTAAAAATAAAAACTATCAGCTTCAGCACAGTATTTTCGCTATAAAGATGTCAATGACTATGTACCATTTCTTATGGAGAAATCCCAGATTTAAAAAGCATCAGAAACATAAATGTGAAGTGAATACAAAATACTGCACACAAATATATATTTTGAATGTTATTATGAGGTGCTTATGACTAATTCTCTAAACAGAAGAAACTCTGTCAAGTTTTTGATATGAGGGTAGGGTAGGGTATCCGAGACCCAAACTCTGAATTAACATGGAACACCATGAAGAGTTTGCATTCATATAAGGTCTGGCAAAACATGTTTGTGCTTGTCTCAGAAAGGGACAATATACCAAAATAATACTCAACTTTACTGTAACAATATCTGTATGTTGTTTTGTGACTGCACAAGATGGATTATATACCAATAATTCAGGAACAGCCTTATCATTGTCTTTACCTTAATTATGCCATAACACAGATCAATTCTTGAGTTAAAGATATCGTGATCTATATCTCTTTTACATTTACTCCCAGATGCAAATAGGTTAGAAGAGAATTTTCTCATTTAGATGAACTTCAAAGTGGTTTCTGAGTCTTAATATTCCATCATTCTATAGTATATTGTCACATATATTATTTCTCTTCATAGTCCTGCCAGTGTGACCTTCTGAGTTTGGAATTCCACACTTATTTATTTAACTTTAGATAAATCTCAGTGAACTCAATCAGATTTATCTTTTGGTTGACATATATAGGAATTGTGACACAACTAACCTTTTTTATTTTTTGTTTACAAAAAGAACAAAACTGTGTCCTGGAGATTTTAGTAATGCTGCAGCTAACTCAGAACTATATTATATCAGTTCTTGAATGCTACTGACACTGTGGTGACATAGAGATGTGATGTTGTTTTCAGATGGACTAGACTACACAAATAAAATGTCTTCAGCATTTTTGATGACAGGAACTCTACCTTATTCGTAATGTAAGGTGGATTCATATGTGAACCTTGTATTTGTGTTGATATGTGTATATGTGTATGTTGAAGCAGTTCTGTACTGTTCAGTTTGGGCTTTCAAATTCCTAATTAAAATTATCAATAGGGGAGAGAAAGTATTCTCTTCCTGACTCTTTATCAGAGACCTGATTTTCAGAAATCAACCCATTAAAAAGCTTTTAATAATATGAAGAACATATGATAATGTGCTAATTGCTACATATTAAGCTGCTTCAAACACTGGCAGCCCTCCCACATAAGTCTCGCTACACACTCCATCAAGGTACTTTAGATACTCTGCTGCTATCCAATAAGCCTGTCCAGATGGGGAAAAAAAATATGCTTGAACGGAAATAAATGAAAGCTGAGCTTCAAAAACAGAAGCTGATTAATTTCTTGAAGTAGAAAAGTGAATGTCAATGTTTTTCACCTTTCATGAAAGTGAACCCTAAACACTGATATGTAAACCGCTAAGTTCCTTGGCAGAAAATAGCATATTGTCAGCAAAAAACTGTAAAGAACATAGATGCATTTAGGGAATATCAGAAATGTTGCTTATACAGCATCATCAGTTCAGCTGCCTCAAGGCTAGTTTAATTAGGCCACAACTCACATGCCAGCAAGTAGTTTTGTAATTACCTTCAAATGACCAATTCTTATAAAACCCTACAGGGGATACAGTACTCCCCTCTACAATAATGAACCATACAAAGATGAAAGAGCTGGAACGTGTTATCCATGCTATTCGAAAGAATGAAAAATCCTGGAAGCATAAATCAGTCACTAAAAACATTAGTAGTTAGATACAGTGACAATGAAAGCAGTTTACTGAGTGATAGAATCAGATGCATACAAATGTGATCAATTAGGCGCCATGCTACATTATCTTGTATCTAGGTAAAATATAAAAACCTTTAAACTTTACACAGCACAGTACTTGGAAAAATCAGGGAACACTTTGCTAAACATGATCCAGTCATAGAACATGGAATAATAGAGTTGGAAGGGACCTTGGAGATCTCCTAGTCCAACCCCCTGCACGAGCAGGAGACCCTATCACATTTTACACAAATGGTTGTCCAGTCTCTTTTCGAAAGTCTCCAGGGATGGAGCATCCACAACTTCTGAAGACAAGCTATTCCATTGATTGATTGCTCTTATCATTAGGAGAGTGATTTATTATTTTCCATGTTTACCATGTTTAAATGTTTTCCATGTAAACAATTCATGTTTAGCAAAGTGATCACAGTGTGAAAGAGTCTGCCCCCATTTTATGGAACATAGTCCAACAGGAAGTGTGACTAGTCTTTACCATACATGCACTATATCAACATGATTCCGCAGATGGGGGGGGGGAGGTGATATATGTCTGAAGCACATTTTCTTTTTAAAAAGAATTTGAAGCTTTGATTTATTGTTTTGATTACTCATATGTACCACTCAGGGTCATTCATGTTGGACAATACTTTCGATCAAAGAATAATAGAGTTGGAAGAGACCTCAGAACTCATCTATTCCAAGCCCCTGTTGAAGCAGGAGAACCTGAACTATTTCAGGCTGTCTGAAGAAGGAAGGAAGGAAGGAAGGAAGGAAGGAAGGAAGGAAGGAAGGAAGGAAGGAAGGAAGGAAGGAAGGAAGGAAGGAAGGAAGGAAGGAAGGAAGGAAGGATCTTTAGCAGGAGGCAGCTGCTAGCTGAGCTTGACAAGGATTTGAGGAAAGCAAAGCAGGTTTGTACCCAGATGTACAATTGTGTATGTAATTAGATAAGGAATTTCATCAGGAAATTCTAAGGCCTATAGGAGAGATTAGGAAGTGGGAGAAAAAGAAACCACCCTAAAAAAAAGAGAATAGGAAAACTTGAGCTGAAGATGTCTTGAGCTGAGTTGAACTGGACAGAGTCTATTATTATAATGTGGGCTTATGTGCATATAGGAATCGAGAACACACACATTTCCCTTTATATTTTTGCAAATGGCAGTGGAGGGGAGGAGGAATATTAATGTTTATATGTTGACATTTCATTTTGGTAACAGGATTGAGACAGAGAGGCCCCAAAGGTAGAAGAAAAGGAATAGGACATATTTGGGTCAAATGGGGACCTTTGGTTTAAGTTTCATCAACCTGGGATTTCTCCCGCTAAGAAAGTAATTAGGAAGCCTTATCATAAAATTAAAGTAAGACTGCTAGTTTAAATTCTTAAATGGCACTATTCAAAGGCAGTAACAAAATAGCAATCTTGCTTTGACACGTGGTAAACTGCACCTGTGTTGTCTGAAAATGCTTGTATGTTTGCTATATGTTTTATCAACAAGAATGAAATGCAAAACAGTAAAACATACCTCCAACACTACCAACAAAAAAGGGGGGAAACGTGTTCAAAAAAGGAAAAAAAATGACTCAAATATCAAATAAATCTAAGATTAAACATAAAGAATCCACCCCAGCTGAATGATGCCCTTACATAACAAGTGTACAAATAATTAAAAGCTTTCCCATCCTTATTTAACAAGAATACTATCTTAAATAAGCAAATATTCCAAATGAGGGAAACTCTATCTGATGATCAAATCAACCTACTGTAACACCTAATCATAATATATATTTGAAAAACAGAAAATAGGCAGTCAACAGGTTAGTCCAAACATTACACTAATCTTCTAATCCATTATTGATATGGAACATACTCATGACATAGAAGAAACTTTATTCTGCTAATGTATGATGTCCTTCCTTCAGCAATACTAGAGGTGTTGAAATATCTCCACAACTCTTGTGTCCTCATGGGGATAGCAAAGTTGAAACAACTGAGTAGGTATTACTTGCTGGTCAATATTACAACTATGTATGAAGAATTTCAATCACACTACTGCTGGCAGATTTCTCAAGTAATTCTAAGCATTACTACACATATTTATTATTGTCTGATACTATGGTAGAATCTTCAACTAGACTGGAGGGAAGTATTAAGAGGGGGCTTAATACTTAATGCAGTCACGAAAAAAGGCAAATATATGCGTCCCAGAATAATGATGTGAAATGGAAAATGGAGCTTACTCTTCTGAGCTTTCAGACTCATACTGGAGGCCATTTACAGGCAACTTCTCTCTACTGGAATAGGTGCTTTGGGCTGTTCTGTGAATCATGTTTATGTGGTGCGTTCTTATTGGCTGATTGACATGTTGATGGCTAGCAATTGGCTGTAGTTTCCTTATACTGCTAAGCCCTCGGCTCCAAAGCATTTGATAAGCTGATGGTAAATCAGCACTCGTGTTAACTGACAAGGGGCCCATTTCCCTGGCTTCAATCACTTTTCTGGCTATATTTGTACCTGCACGGCCAACAACCTTAGTGGCTGCGAAATTAAACGAGTGTCCTTGTTCACTGCAATGTAATGAACTGAATGCAGTCAGTCTTGTGAAATTCTTGTAGCATAACAAAACTAGCAATAAAACTGTTTGGGACTCTTCGTGACTGATTCTGATTGCTTTTGCCTGCCAGACACCACCATAACATATAATGTAGCATTTGAGAAGGGGGGGTGTGGTAGCATGTAAGATCAGTAAAATTCTAGTTCCTCAAAAATGGTACCAATAACTGTGTTTTTCTTTCTGTCAAACTAACAACCCTATCAACCTTTACTCAGAAAATGAATCAAAGAAAAAGACTAAAGAATAAACACAAAAAGCATACACATCAAACTCTCTTCAGTTTTATTATGGATCCCCTGCTGAAACTTTGATGTTAACACATCTTTGCAATATTACATAAAAAAAACGTTATCAGCAAGTAAAAAATAATAAGCAGCATGGATTGCCCAGGGATTGTTGCTAAAAGGGGCAGAATAAGATTTTGATGCAATGTAAAAGAACATGTGTTATTGATTCTATCTCTTGGGAGTCACAAAGATAGAGAAAATGAGCCATGGGACATTTCCAATATCTATCTTGTAACAGTGCTATAAGGGGAGATGTACAAGGAACCCTGATAAAAGCTTCATGGTACCTTGAGTAGGTCAAATATCTGAAGCAATGCCTCTTCAATTAAATATTTTTGTTAACTTATCAAAAGCAGGAAGACTGTTCTGTTACACTACAGCCTAATTTCAAATTATCATTGATCAATCAAATTTTAGCCTAGGATCAAACATGGCTGGTGAAAAGTTAAATGAGAAGATCTCCCACTTAAGGAATTTATTTCAAGTAGATTAGAAAGCATCACTGAATACAGACTGGGGTAGCCGAGGGGACCAATGGATAAGTTTAAGCAAATAATTGAAGGTTTGCTCAGAATCATCTTCTTGTTCACAACAAAGAGCCTCTTTTCTTTTCATTCAGTCCATTTCTTGTAAGATAAAAGTCCTGCCCGCTGCAGAGATTAGACATTTTTTGAATATCTATTACAATAAATGGAATTAACCTTTCGACCTTTTGAGATTCTGGTTTTACTTTCTCTAACAATAATAGTTTTTTTTTCAAACAAAGGTATCGAAAGAATAACATTAAAACCCATTCCCGTAAAAACCACATATTGTATATTAAGTGATGATTTACCTTGTGCCCCCTTTTCTAGACACTTAAAAAAACCCTACATAGCAAATTCCATATTTTATCTAAAAGTTTCTACTTTTACAGCATTAATAAAGGTGACATGCAGTTCCATTGTTGGAAAAACACTGTGTGGAAAACTGATAGATTTGCAATTCTTTTTCCAAAAGAGAAAATGGAAGAATAGACCTCCTCCTCCTC
>NW_015386389.1:331313-333287 GCF_001527695.2 Protobothrops mucrosquamatus
CTTCTTCTTCTTCTTCTTCTTCTTCTTCTTCTTCTTCTTCTTCTTCTTCTTCTTCTTCTTCTTCTTCTTCTTCTTCTTCTTCTTCTTCTTCTTCTTCTCCTTCTCCTTCTCCTTCGTCTTCTCCTTCTCCTTCTCCTTCTCCTTCTCCTTCTCCTTCTCCTTCTCCTTCTCCTTCTTCTCCTTCTCCTTCTCCTTCTCCTCCTTCTTCTTCTTCTTCTTCTTCGTCTTCTTCTTCGTCTTCTTCTTCGTCTTCTTCGTCTTCATCTTCTTCTATTTAGTAAGAATAGTTCTTACACACCTTCTTTTTGTTTCAGCAACTTTTTTAAAATTCCTTTGTTAAGACCATGTCAAATATGATTTCAAATGAGAATGATTAGAGTTTCCAGGTAGCCCGGAAGATCAGAATCATGAGTGCATCATTTTTATATAGAAAACTATTGTTTATAGATAGAGAATGGAGTTGCCTGGCTTTTTCTATATAAACTTCCAAGCATCCAATTTATTGATAGGGACCGTGGAACTAGAGTATTTCTTCTCCATAAATTTATTTTTTCTATTCTCCTGTGAACTAATAGCAATAGCTTCCAGTCATCCTATGCAATGAGAATAATAATAACAATTATAATATGTTCAATAAAGTTCATATTTATATCCAATAGCCTTTGGGTATGCATTCCTAGAAAAATCTGAGATGCTAAGTATGTTAAATTATGAAAAGTGTGCTCACATAATTTTCTTGATTTCATGACATTTGAATGTTGCACATTAAGAAGATTTCATAAATATACAATAATGTTCAAGAAGTTAGACTGAAAAACAGGAAAACTTCCAATTTCTCTTTTAAATAAATTAACACAAGATCAGAAACCAACTAATTTATTTATTACTACGGTGAACTTTTTAATTCCTTTCCTGCTGCTTTGGTTGGAATCTAGACCAAAATTTTCTCATTTGCCTTTCAATCCACCATACTGTTTTATTACTTGCAATTCTTCAATTGTGATTTCTCTTTTCTTCTCTCTTTGATCATTTTTACCCACATTTTACTTTTCTTTCTGGGCTTTCTTTGTGACATTTGTTTTCATAAAAGCAATGATGAAGAAGTATCAGATTTCATACATCTGTCGCTTTGGAGATTCAGCTTTTTATGTTGGCAGAGTTAGAACATTTGGAGAAGAACAAAGGAGAGATTGAATGACATTGGTTGTTCAAATGGATTAGCAAGGTCATGGACCTTGCACAAGCTTTGTAGGTCATCTGCTTTCTTAGACAATTAGTTATTTGGTTAATAATAGTCTTATTAACATTTTGTGATTCGGTTATTATGCCAGTGTAAAAATAAATGTATGTCTATTGGAGGAAAAAAGATTACTGCTAACTTTGTACCACCGTTTAATTTAATGTTTTGTTGAAGTTTGAAAACTGCTACTGTTTTTATAACATGCTACTGTTATTATAATAATTGTCCAAGTGACTTTCCGAACGGTGAGAGCAATCAACCAATGGAGTAGCTTGCCTTCAGAAATTGTGGGTGCACAAAAAATGGGCAACCATTTGTATGAAAGCAGAGGGTTGGATTAGAAGACCTCTGAGGTCTCTTCCAACTCTATTATTCTGTGTTTTTTATTATCATTATTATTATACTATCCCAATATTTTGATGTTGAAAGGATCACGCACCTCAGTTCCAATTTACATGAAAGCTGGGACATGACCATTGAAGTAAAGACTAGGATAGAGAAAGCCTGAACAGCATTCTTCAAAATGAAAAAGGTATTCTGCAGTCACGACATAAGCCTAAGACTGAAAATCAGGCTTGTCAGATGCTATATTTTTTCTATCCTGCTCTATGGAGTAGAGAGTTGGTCTCTGACAGAAGGCCACCTGAAGAGACTAGAAGCATTTGAAATGTGGATTTACAGGCGGCTGTTACGTATAAGCTGGGTTGACAAGATCAGAAATGAGGAGGTGATAA